>NC_090818.1:84030142-84127088 GCF_000390325.3 Nicotiana tomentosiformis
CTGTTTGTGTAGAAGAAGGATGGAACTATGCGGATGTGGATTAATTACAAACAGTTGAACAAAATTACAATCAAGAATAAGTACCCGCTACCGCGCATTGATGACTTATTTGACCAGCTTCAGGTGCTAGAGTGTTTTCGAAGATTGATTTGAGTTTCGGGTATCACCAGCTAAAGATTCGGGATTCTGATATTCTGAAGATAACATTCAGGACCAGCTATGGTCACTACGAGTTTCTTGTGATGTCTTTTGGGCTGACCAACGCCCCAGCCACCTTTATGCATATGATGAACAATGTATTCCTGACATATCTTGATTCTTTTGTCATAGTATTCATCGATTTTATACTGGTGTACTCACGCAGCCAAGAGGATCATAAGCAACATATGAGGATTGTACTCCAGATGTTGAGGGAGAAGAAGCTATATGCTAAATTCTCCAAGTGTGAGTTTTGGCTTGATTTTGTGGCATTCTTGGTGCATGTGGTGTCCAGTGAGGGGATCAGGGTAGATCCTAAGAAGATTGAGAAAGTTCAGAGTTGGCCTAGACCGTCTTCAGCTACTAAGATTTGAAGTTTTCTTGGTTTGGCCAAATATTATCAGTGTTTTGTGGAGGGTTTTTCATCTATTGCTACACCTTTGACTAGATTGACCCAGAAGGGTTCCCCATTCATGTAGTATGATGAGTGTGAGGAGAGCTTTCAGAAGCTCCAGACTGCCTTGACCACAACTCCAGTTCCAGTTTTGCCTATAGCATCGGGTGCCGATACGCTGTATTGTGATGCTTCGCAGATTAATATTGGGTGTGTATTGATGTAAGAGGGTAGAGTGATTGCTTATGCTTCTCGCCAGTTGAATCCCCATGAGAATAACTACCACGTTCATGATCTTGAGTTGGCAGCCCTCATTCACGCTTTAGATTTGGAGGCACTATCTCTATGGCGTGTCTTGCAAGGTATTTACAGATTATCGGAGTCTGCAACACTTGTTTAAGTAGAAGGATATAAACTTGAGGCAGCGAAGGTGCTTGGAGCTATTAAAAGACTATGATATCACCATTTTGTATCATCCCGGAAAGACCAATGTGGTGGCTGATGCCTTGAGCAGAAAGGCTGTGAGTATGAGTAGCCTTGCATATATTTCAGTTGGTGAGAGACCGCTAGCATAAGATGTTCAGGCCTTGGCCAATTAGTTCGTGAGTTTATATGTTTCGGAGCCTAGTCGGGTTCTAACTTGCATGGTTTCTCGGTCTTCTTTGTATGAGCGCATCAAAGAGGGTCAATATGACGACCCTCATTTGCTTGTCCTTAAGGACACGGTGCAGCACGGTAATGCCAAGGAGGTTTCTATTGGAGATGATGGGGCGTTGCAGATGTAGGGTCAGATTTGTTTGCCCAATGTGGATGGGTTACGCGAGTTGATTCTTGAGGAGTCCCATAGCTCGTGGTATTCCATTCATCCGAGTGCCACCAAGATGTATCAGGATTTGAGGAAACACTATTGATGGAGAAGAATGAAGAAAGATATAGTGGAGTATGTGGCTTGATATTTGAACTATCAGTAGGTGAAGTATGAGCATCAGACGCCGGACGACTTGCTTTAGAGACTTGAGATTCCTGAGTGGAATTGGGAGCATATTACCATAGACTTCGTTGTTGGACTCCCACAAACTTTGTAGAAATTTGATGCTATTTGGATGATTATGGACCGGTTGATTAAGTCTGCACATTCATTCCGGTTGTGACTACCTATTCTTTAGAGCGGCTTTCTCAGATCTATATCTGTGAGATACTTTGTCTTCATGGCATGCCAGTGTCCATTATTTCTGTTCGAGGCACGCAGTTCACATCATAATTTTGGAGAGCAGTGCAGCGAGAGTTGGGCACACAGGTTGAGTTGAGTACAATATTCACCCCCAGACGGACGGACAGTCTGAGTGCACCATTCAGATCTTGCAGGATATGCTATGCGCTTGGGTTATGGATTTTGGGGGTTTGTGGGATCAGTTCTTATCGCTTGTAGAGTTTGCCTACGACAACAACTACCAATCGAGTATTCAGATGGCTCCTTATAAGGCCTTATACGGTAGGCAGTGTCAATCTCCAGTTGGTTGGTTCGAGCCTGGGGAGGCTAGGTTATTGGACACCGATCTAGTTCGGGGTGCCTTGGAGAAAGTCAAGTTGATTCAGAATTTGCTTCGTACAGAACAGTCTAGACAAAAGAGTTATGCTAATAGGAAGGTTCGTGATGTTGCATATATGGTGGGAGAGAAGGTATTTCTCAGAGTTTCGCCCATGAAAGGTGTGATGAGGTTCGGGAAGAAGGACAAGTTGAGCTCTCGGCATAATGGCCC
Source organism: Nicotiana tomentosiformis (assembly GCF_000390325.3). NCBI lineage: Eukaryota > Viridiplantae > Streptophyta > Magnoliopsida > Solanales > Solanaceae > Nicotiana > Nicotiana tomentosiformis. The sequence continues at coordinate 84,032,495 of NC_090818.1, forward strand.
TTTTGAAGTGCTTAAGAGGATTGGAGAGGTGGCCTACAAGCTTGCATTGCCATCTAGTGTATCGGGTGTTCACCCAATGTTTCATGTTTCTATGCTCCGGAAGTATTATGGAGATCCGTCACATATTTTGGACTTCAACACGGTTTAGTTAGATGGGGATTTGACTTATAATGTGGAGCCGGTGGCCATTTTGGACATGCAGGTTTGAAAGTTGAGATCAAAGAATATAACTTCAGTTAAAGTTCAGTTGAGAGGCCAACTAATCGAGGAGGCTACTTGGGAGACCGAACGGGAGATGCGTAGCAGATATCCACACCTATTTGAGACTCAGGAATGATTCTAGACCCGTTCGAGGATGAACGTTTGGTTAAGAGGGGGAGAATGTAACGACTAGGCCGATCATTTTATGTATTGTAGCCCCGTTCCCTTATTTATCGCTTCTTCTATGATCATTTGTGGTTATGTGACTAGCCGGGGTTGTTGGTTTGATTTCGGGAATGTTTCAGAATAAATTGGAACATTTGTCCCAAGGTTGGAAGCTTAAGTTGAAAGAGTTGACCAAAGTTTGACTTTTGTGCAAAAGACTCCGGGATGAAGTTTTGATATCTCCAATAGCTTCGTATGATGATTTTGGACTTAGGCGTATGGCCGGTTATTGATTTGGTGGTCCGTAGATTGGTTTGAGGCTATTTGGCGAAAGTTGGAAAGTTGATGATGTGGAAAGTTAAGAAGTTTGATCGAGAGTTGAATTAGCTGATATCGGGCTCGGATTTTAGTTCTGGGAGTTGGAGTAGGTTCGTAGTGTCATTTATGACTTGTGTGCAAAATTTGAGGCCAATCAGAGTTGGTATGATTCGACATTGGTTTTATAAGTTGGAAATGCATTAGTTCGTTAGGCTTGAATTGGTGCGCGATTCGTGATTTTGATGTTCTTTGATGTGATTTGAGGCTTCGTCTAAGTTCGTATCATGTTTTAGGATGTGTTGGTATGTTTGGATGAGGTCCCGGGGGCCTCGGGTGTGATTCGAATTGAAATTGGAATGGATTCAGACTTAGATAAATGTTGATGGCTTCAGTTCTGGTGTAACAACACCTGCGACATTTTGGCCGTAGGTGTGGAGCCGCAGAAGCGGCCACGTTGGAGAAGATGCAAGATTTGGCTAGAGAGGGTATATGCATAGATGCGAGGATTTATCGCACCTGCGAGGCCGCAGGTGCTTGCATGTGACCGCAGGTGCAAAGGAGGAGATGAGCATGGGTGTCTACAAAAAAGGACGTGGGTGCGCAGAAGTGCATCCACAGATGCGATGGAAGGCCCGCAGAATCGGAAGGCGAATGGGTGTACAAGAGCTGCAGATGCGGAGAATTTCTGCATGTGCGGGCATTGGACCGCAGATGCGGTGGGATGGAGTTTATGTGGGAAGCATAGATGCACAATTTTTACCGCAGAACCGAAAATCGAAGCGCAAGTGTGAAATGCCTGGCAGTGTTTTAAATCAAAGGGTTTAGTTGTTTTCCTCATTTTTGGGATTTTGAAGTTCGTACTTTGGGCGATTATTGAGAGGGTTTTGGCTACAATTGAAGAGGTAAGTGAAGATTCATCACTTTTATTGATAAATACTGTTTACCCATTAATTTTTACACCTAGATTATGTGTGTTTGAGATGAAATTTGGAGAATTTTGGACTATATATTGGAGAGTGATATTTAGGGAGTTGAGGGTCGATTTGTAGTCGAAATTGGATGATTTTGGTAGGATTGGACTCGTTAGTGAAAGGCTGTCCAGATTTTTTGAATTTTGTCGGGTTTCGAGGTGTGGGCCCGGGGTTAACGCTTTGGGTTGACTTTTTAATTTTGGTTAAAGATCTTAGCTTTATCAATTTGAGATATTCGAAGGTTGATTCTTAACTTTTTGTGAATTTTGTGTTTGAGGTGATTTTGGTTAATTTTGTGACTAGATTCGAGACATTCGAAGGCAAATTCACGAGGCAAGGGTTTGTTAGAGTAGTGAGTTGCGCGTTTTGAGGTAAGTAACACTTCTAAACTTTGAACTGAGGGTATAAATCTCTGGAAAACGTATTATATGGTTTGTGTTGGGGTGACACACATGCTAGGTGAAGGGCGTGCGGGCGTGTACCGTGGTAACTAAGATCCGGTTGGATTCTTATACTATGTTGATATCGAGTCTTGTTTTATCCATGTAATTCCTATGTGTTAGAGTAATTGAGTTGTGATTCTTGTTAAAAATCATGATTAGGCTATGTGCTTATTTAATTGAGACCTAATGAGGTTATTTCTGCTATTTTGAGTTATCTGCTTTACATGCAATTATGTACTTAGTCATAATTCTTTATTTGCATATCATATCTTAGTCTCTGTTATCATTCGTTGTTACATCACATGTTATCATTGTTTGGGCTGAGTGGTACGAGAGTTGTGAGCCTCAAGACTTGAGAGATTGATGACTGAGGTGGGGCTGAGAGCCGTGTTATGAGTGATATTGTGGATCGAGTTGTACGCCACAACATGCCATACTGGTTTTACTATTATTTATTATTGTTGATCGGTCTGCATGCTGCAGCAAGCTTTACAGGCTTTATATTAGTGCTTGGGCAGGATCTGCCCTTCCAGAGTCTGACATACCAGCAATGAGCGCAGGCACAATGATATATATACACGTGCTTTGGTGAGGGGCATTGATGTCAAGCATCCGTACAGTGTTGAGTGGTTTTGTGTGTGTGATGAGTGGGCATTTGAGATAAACAAATTGAGTACTTTGAGAGTGCGAGTAAGGGGGAATATCTGTGATATCATACATTTGACATGCATATTTGACATGTACGCATAGAGATGCACCATTCCTCATGCTAACTGATAATTTACATGTTTTATCTGTGTTGGGCTTTAACTGTTATACTTGAAAGCATGTCTAAATTTTTGAACCATGAACGAGCTAAATATGGAAGTTTCTTTGAGTTATTTATTGTCATTGTCATTGTCATTATCTTACATGTGTTTTCATTATATTAGTTCTGACTGTATCCTTCTGAGCTCGTCACTACTTTTAGCCCAAGGTTAGTTTTGTTACTTTTTGAGTACATGGAATCGATTGTACTCATACTACACTCTGCACTTCGTGTGCAGATCCAGGTACATCTTGACGTGGTGATTGCTAGATCTGTGCTAGTACCTGCTCGGAGACTTTGAGGTAACTGCTATGTCGCCCGCATACCTTGATTCTCCTTCCTTTTATTTTCTTCAGAACTATTCTATTACTCAGACAATTTGTATTAGAGTTATTATTTATATTGATACTTAGTAGTGCTCATGTACTCGTTGACACCAGATGCTGGGTAGTTGTAGTAGCATTTCAATTATTTTTATCAGATGCTTATGAGATTTTCCGCTGTTGAGCTTATCAAAATATGTTTACTCAAATGTTTAGCTGTTATGTGATTGTCGGCTTGCCTAGCAAGTGTGTTAGGCGCCAACATGATAAGTTGGCTTTTCTGGGTTGTGACATTTGGAATACAACTCCTTCGTGCACTTTGCACATGTTCCATACAAGTTGATATACCTTAGTTATTCCATTTCAAATACACAGAGTCTCTCACATACTTTATTTGCACATGATTTATTATGTATTTAAATATTCATTTGGGTACATGTTAATTACTCTCTTATTTGAATTCTTTGTGAATAATAGTGAGTATTTACTTAATCCCTCCCTTATTTGATAGAGTCCACTGGAATCACATTTTGTGGATCTTGAGGGATACACCTTCCCCACGAGATAACTTGAACCCTTACCAAGAATCTCAACGATTTCGCAAATCTTAATTAAAGTGTACATAACATAGTATAGTATAAGTGTCCTAGTGTACCTTAAATACTAGGTGGCGACTCCAAACTCCAATTAACCTTGTAGAGTACTATAACTTGTAGTTTATTTTTACTTGTGCAAAATAGGGTACAACAGCAACCTACTACTCCAGATATAGGCCACAAAACATTTTTTCAGAGGGAGGCAACCGACGACTATTTTGTGGGCATCAGTAACATGATTAGGAGCCATAACGAAAGGATGAGACACTGGGTTACACCGCACGGGCAAGAGGAGTGGCGAGACATGTTAACCCATCTAAGTGGAGGATTTGTGAACTGGAAGTATCTCATATCCACATGGATAACTCACGTGCCAAAAGTAACAATATCTCATATCCGCATGGTCAACTCACCTGATGCACGGACAACTCACATGCCACCAGTCCAATCCACACACAGAAGGCAGATATACAAGAATACATGCACATGATCAATGAACATCAAGATTCTTACTCTTGGACTGGTATAGGTGACATGTTACGGTGTATGTATGTGCAAGTGTACTATCACAACTCAAGTCAACAAGTAGAATTAGAGACACCGAGTAGCACAATGGAAACAACACATCAAAAATCGTAGTGTGCATGACACACACAAGATAGTTACCCCACCACAGAAGATAATCAATAACGATGCCCCCAGGCCATCATAAATCATCCCCGACATAGCTCGCCTTGTCTTTTTGCGTGCGCAACAATAAAGTAAATGCCCGCCTTATCTCACCACACGTGCATAAATAAAAATTCCACCTTGTCTCGCCACATGCGCAAATCCAACATATGTATATAGCGCGCCTTATCTCACCGCATATGCAATATAAATAATAACAATAGCACGAAAGAATCTCATGTGAATACCCCGACAATCCTCTCAACAGGCCCACATGTGCCAAAAAGACAACAACACAACATAACAACTCGCACCACACGTGCCTATATGACACAATATTTCCATAACAACAATACCAGTACCACATTAATACCTAGCCCACGACTCAACAACAATGAGTGAAAAAACAGCAACAATAAAACAAGAGTACGGAAATTAAATCAACACAAGAATTACAACAACACAATGAAATGGATGAATAACCTCAACAATGAAAGATATAACATGTACTAACAACTTCAATTAAATGCATATAAGTGACCTATGAGTCTAAACCGGTCAATTTCTACATATAAGCAAATGCATTCACTCGTCACCTCATGCATACACCTTCCACATAATTCAAATAGTGAAATTAACCCAAATCCTACGGGGTAGTTTTCCCACATAAAGTTAGGCAAGATACTTACCTTAAAAGCCCTCAATCAGTAGTCTAAAAATGTCTTTCCTCTACAATTCACCTTTGTTCGACCCGAATCTAATCAATATCGACTTAATAATATCAAATAATGCAAGAGAAACGAATTCCAATAAATAAGTTAAGATCTTTACACAACCTTTCAAAAGTCAACAAAAATCAACTCCGGGCCCGCCCGGTCAAAACCCGGGTCCAATGCTAGATCTTGACTATCCATAATCCCACGAGTCCATATATGTATTTTATTTTCAAATACGAGTCCAATTTGACTCACAAATCTCAAATTTTTATTTTTTAAAACATAGTCAAATCCCAAAAAACTCTTCAAATCTCATTATTTTGATGTTAAATCTCATAAATAATCATGTAATATAATTGAAAATTGATTAAAATCACTTACCCAATAGTTGTATGTGAAAATCCCTCCTCAAAATCGCCTCTTACCGAGTCAGGGGTTCAAAAATATGATAAAATGAAGCTAAGTCCCGTAATACTCAATTATAAACAAGTTGTAGGTGTTGCATTTGCAACATGGGGTTCGCAAATGCAAACCCTCGCAAAAGCATAGAAGCCTTCACAAAAGCGAATGAACAACTCTGAACCCATCGTAAAAGAGACAAAAATGTTGCAAATGCGAACACTGGCTTTTCACAAAAGCGGCCAGTTGGTCGCAAAAGCGACCTTCCCCCCAACCCAGGCCTCTATCGTATTTGCGAGGTTGGCTATGCAATTACGAAGGCTGCTAGACCACTACTTCTTCGCAAATGCGGCCTTCATCTCGCAAAAGCGAACCTCCATAATACGTAGATGCGATATACTCCTCGCAAATACGAGGTCCCTTCCTCAACAACCCACAATCGCAACAACGAGTATGATCTCACTAAAGTAATGGTCGCAAATGCGAGACCTGAACAATAGCAAAAATCTAAACCTCTCTCAAACACTCTGAAGCGCGTCCGAAACTCACCCGAGCCCTCGGGGCTCCATATCAAACATCTACTGTCACGACCTGGAATTCCCAACCTCGGGACTGTGACGGCGTCTAACATCTACTTGCTAGGCAAGTCGACGTTATTAAATTAATTAGCCAATTTTTAACAATTAACACAAAGTAATGATTTTCAAGGATAAATAAAATCAGAATTTAACACAGTGTTAATAGAAATAACGCGATACTAACTATTCCCAGAAATCTGAAGTCACAAGTACATAAGCAACTAGAATACTACATATATGGTCTGAAGCAAAGTACAATTGCTTGAAACTAGATAAACAGTATAATAGATAAAGAAGGAGACTTCAGGGCTACGGACGTCGTGCATCTATACCTCAAATCTTCGATATAGCTGAATCTGAGCAGAGCACCTCTAAACGACGCAGGGATCAATACCGACCTAATGCACTCCGTAAGTGTCGAGCCTAACCTCGATGAGGTAGTGACAAGGCTAGGACAAGACACCTACGTAAAATTCTGTACAGATATATATATATACACACACACACACACATATAATGCAATAGAATAACAAGTAGGTCAATTTAAATATTAACTGGGAGGGGGCATGTAGAAAGGGGAGTACAATACATACGACAAGTACAAAACCATCAAATAATCTTCCTCTAATGAACAATAATAATTAAACCAATTAAATCATCAACCAGACACCAAGTAAAGCAATAAAATCAACAATGGCACCGCATCACCCTTCATGCTTTTACTCCCATCCTCACCATGTAATATCATAAATAAAATGGCATGACATCAGCCTTCGTGCTTTAATCTTCACAATCCTCTCAAATAGATGATAATGTATGCAAATAAGGCACGACAACACCTTTCGTGCTTTTCACTCTTCCTCACCAAGCAACAATACAAATCCGAATTAATAATGCAAGGCGGGAAGCAATTTCACTTCAATTATAGTACCATGATATCAAACTCAAATTTCAAAATTCCCAACATCTTTAAAATAAACAATAAATACGAGGCGGATAATTAAAGAAGTAATAATCTAACCTAAGCATTGAAAACATAGCCAATGAAACAACTTAGAACAAAGAAACAATTTCCACCTGTATGCTTTAACCCAATGACAATGTATATATACTCGTCACCTCACATATACACCATCCCCACACTTAAATCACATAGCAAATAAACCAACAAGTCCTAATCCTTCAAGTCAAGGTTAACCACGACACTTACCTCACTCTGCAACCAAATCAATGCTCAACCGCGGCTTTTCCTTTAGAATTAGCCTCCAAACCAATAAAATCTAGCCAAATATAGTTCAAATAATTCTAAATAAGTTTTAGAAACTACCCACGAGTGAAAAAAATTTAATCTTTGATGATATTGGAAAAGGTCAACAAAAGTCAACCCCCGGACCGCTTGGTCAAAACCCCAGATTCAGACCAAAACTAAATTATCCATTCACCCCCGAGCCTAGTTATATGTTTTATTTTGAAATCCGACCTCAATTCGAAGTCTAAATCTCAATTTCTCAAAATCCCCAATTTCTACCTAAATCCCTAATTTCTACCATAAAAAATCCTAGAAGGGTAAAATCAATGGGTGTTTATGGAAATGTAATAAAACAAGTTAAAATTTACTAACCAATGAAGTTGGTTTGAAAAATCTCTTCAAAATCGCCTTTAGGCCGAGCTCAAACTTGAAAATGGTGAAAAATGGCTCAAATCTCCTCTTTGAAATGTTGTAATACCGGGGCGTGAGGTGTTCTTCGCGTTCGCGAAGCACCTGACGTGTTTGCGAAGAACTCCGGCCAAAATGGCATATGCATTCGAGATGAACTCTTCGCATTCGCGAAGGCTTGACCCCCTGACCTTCGCGTTCGCGAGCCACAGCCTGCATTCGCGTAGAGTAATAGCCCAGCCTCCCCCAGGTCCCCACAAAGCTTCGCATTCGCGAAGGGTAAGCCCCCCTCCACTTCGCATTCGTGACCAGTTCCTTGCGTTCGCGAAGAGTAATACGCCCTAGTCCCAAATTCCCCTTCGTGATTGCGAGAGTAGCTTCGCGATCGCGAAGCACAAAGCACCAGAATCAGTAACAGCTGAAAAAACCAGCAATTCCTAAGTCCGAAATGGTCCATAGCCTATCCAAAATTCAACCGAGCTCCTCAGTATCATAACTAAACATGCACAGAAATGTAATAACATCATTCAAACTCGCTTGCATGATCAAAACACAAAAATAATACCTAGAACCACGAATCGGACATCAAAATGCATGAAATTTTAATGAAAACTCAAGAACTTCTAAATTCACAATCGAGCGCCCGAATTATATCAAATCAACTCCGATTTACACCAAATTTTGCAAAAAAGTTTCAAATAGGAAAACAGACCTATACCAAGTCTCAAAACAAAAATCTGAACCCGATAACCATAAAGTCAACCTACGGTCAAACATAGGAAATTTTCAAACCTTCAAATTACAAACTTTCGGCAAAATAAGTCAAATCAACTTTGGGACTTCCGAATTTAATTTCGGGCATACGCCCAAGTCCAATCACGATATAGGTCCACCGGGATCGTCAAAATACCAATCCGGGATCTTTTATACAAAATATTGACCGTAGTCAACTCAAGTTATTTTTAAAGCCAAAAATCATATTTTCTACAAATATTTACCTGAAAACTTTTCGAAAAAAGATTCGGACTGTGCGCACTAATCGAGAAACATCAAATGGAACTAAAAGAGGTCTCGTAACAAGAAAATAAAGGCTAGTACTCAAAATATCTATCGGGTCGCCACATCTACACAAGTTTAAAATCATCATGCGAACTCGCTCGTACGATCAAAACCTAAGGATAACATCTGGAACCACGAATAAGACACCAAAACACATGAAATTTACAATGAATCTCAATAACTTCTAAAAAACAACCATGCATCTGATTCCTATCAAACCAACTCGGAATGACACCAAATTTTGCCGACACGTTCCAAATAACAAAACGGACCTATTCTAAGTCTCAAAACCAAAATCCGAACCTGATAGCTGTAAAGTCAACCTACGGTCAAACCTAAGGTATTTCTAAACCTTCAAATCACCAACCTTTGGCAAAACAAGCCAAATCAACCTAGGGACTTCCGAATTCAGTTTCGGGCATACGCTCAAGTCCAAAATCACATTACGAATCTATTGGAGCCATCAAAGTACCGTTCCGAGTTCAAATACGTAATAGTAAAACTTGGTCAACTCTTCCAACTTAAAGCTTCTAAAATGAGAATCATTCTTCCAAATCAATCTCGAATCACTCAAAAATCGAAACCGATAATGCACGCAAGTCATAATACATAATATGAAGCCACTCAAGACCTTAAACCACCGAACATAACGCTAAAGATTAAAACGACCGGTCGGGTCGTTACACATGTCTGATGGTATAATTAGGAATAATCTTTAGATTTGGTATCCTTATGCGAATCCAATAATATTTTTCTCTTTCCATGATGAATTGTTATGTTTTGTTTCCTCCCCTTTTCAAGTTTATTCTATTGTTTAGCAACTATAATATATTTCCATAATTTATAAAGAATTTGTTTGGTATAATTGGTAATTTAAACTAAAAATTTATCAGTCAATCCACGGTAGAGTTGATCCTATATAGATATGACTCGAAGATATTGAGATGTTGATCCATTACCACTACAACAAAAAGGGGCTTTAGAGGCAATACAAAATGGCTTTAGTGGCAATAATAATAGCCGCTATATCATTTATCGGCCATTGGTGTTTAGCTGCTGAAGTCGGGGTCGGCAAAGCCTTTAGCGACTTTTCTAGCAAAAGCTGGTAAAAGGTATGGTTTATTGCCGCAAAAATTAATATCATTAATGGCAATTATTTGCGGTAATTATAATGGCTGCTAAATCCAATCCAAAACGGCTAATTATACTTCTTTAGCATCCAATTATATACCCGCTAAATTCAAAATAATTGCCGCTAAAAGTTTGCATCTTTAATGGCAATTGTTTGCGACAATTATAATGGTTGCTAAATTCAATCCAAAACGATTAATCATACTCCTTTAGCATACATTTATATAGCTGCTAAATTCAAAATAATTGTCGCTAAAAGTTTGCATCTTTAACGTCAATTATTTTGTGGCAATTAAAATGGCTATAGTATCCCTTCTAAAAACATCTTAGTTTGCCCTTTTAGCATCCATTTTAATTGCTATTATGTTTAACTGAATAACCACTAAAAGTCAATATTTTTAATGACAATTGTTTTCCAACAATTATAATGGCTGCAATATCCCTTGTGAAAATATCTTAATTTGCCCTTTATTCATCCAATTTTATAGCTGGTATATCCAGCTAAATTAGCACAAGTAACAAGAGGTAATAGCAATAATTTAGCCACCATTAATAATAGTTACTACATTCATCCAGAATATGATCCAAATAATAAAATATTTAATATTAATTCAAAAAATATAATATATCTCATTAAATCTTAACAAAAGGAAGTACTAATAAAAGATATTAATGTCACAGTAACTTAAAAAATAAACTTATATTGTTTGAACTAAATAACTAATATCATTATATAACTAATCCAAACGAATGATGGTCTTCAAATGATTTCCACAACTTTTCGTCATTTTGAAATCTTTCACCCGCTAAATTATCGAACATTAGACTGTGTGACCTGAAATTACAAAATAATTATGTCAAAAGATGAAATATACTGCCCAATAAAAAGAAATTACCGAGACAGAAGTCAACAAAGGCTAGTATTTGCTTGATTCCACACTGAAAGAGCTAACATCTCAGTTGTACAAGCTAATACATATACATGGGAAAATGTTTAGTGACACTCACAAGGCAACAACCAGATTTAATGAAGAGATAAACTGATGATGTCTTTGTGAGAGGAGTGTGATGAATTAGGAATGATTCAAAATAAACTTCAAACAAGTCATGAGATAAAGTGATGATATTTTGTGAGCCAGGAGTTTGACGAATTTGGAATGATTTAAGAACATTAAACTTGAAACAGGTCATCATAGTATATGAACATACTGTTTTAGATAGTAAATAGAAATGTTTAGCAATTTAAATTCCAGAAGGTCTATTGTACACTCTAGAGAAGACAAACATGGAAAACTCTCCTTCACTCTTATGTTCCAGTTGTATAGTACAAATATTTATTCCAATAAAAGATACCCTCTGCCCGCCTTCATTCTTATGCATTAGTTCCTCACTTCATTCTTTGCATAACCATGGCAGAAAAATATAGCATAGGTTTGTTAAGTGTCATGGATCGTCTTTGGTTTCACCAAATTAGTCTCATTTTTGAACCCCCTTCAGTTTTATTTCCTATAAACCAATGTCAAACAACTTTAATTCCACACGAAGAATTCTCATCAGTTGATTTAAAAAGCACTCTTCTACAGGTAACAAATCCTCTCTTAGTTAGGTTGGTATTCTCTATATTCCCTAACCTTTTAGTGTTTGCTTGTGCTTTGTTTGGTTCACGAACAACAGATAGAAGCAGCACTCAACTAAGAAAATAGTCCCTAGAAAGTCATGATTGTCATCAACAAGAAGATGTGTGCGTTGTGCAACATAAGCTTCTGGTTTACAATCCATCTTTTAGTCCACCTAAATCGACAATTCAAATAGAATTACTTTACACTTAAATTAACAGGATTTTCTTTATGTATAGTCTGCTATGAATAGCCTATAACAATCGAAAGTGAACATATAACATTAGGGAAAACATAGGAATCAATTCAATAAATTGCCCGCCAATTTAACAGCATTCAAATATCACAAATCACAACATAGCAAACACACAAAAACAATTATCTCTACAAATCACAAACTGTCATAGTTGGACATCACAAATCACAAATCGGCTTAGGATCAAGTGTTTGGGTACCTGGTAAGAAGAATACTTTGACGATGAAGATAAGAAGGTGAAGGAGAATGATGCCAGTAACAATCTCGAAACCTACATAAAAAGAGAAGACTGAGAGTTAAGCGATGCCTTAATAACTTTGTTAAGCAACAGTAAAGAAAATTAGACATTTGACTGGTTTCCTCCTTGTATGCTTAAATCTTTAGCTTATCAAAAAAATGATATCATGAGAAGAAAGTCAGACACATATTTGTAATAGAAGATATACTCTCCAGAAACCCGAAATTGAAAAAAGTTGTAGATATGCTCAAACTGATCATCTACGAGCCTTTCCTTCAAACAATAAAGCTAAAACCAACATATTATTTTAGTAGAGTGCAACATTTTTCTATTCGAAGATTGCTAAATTTAAAGGTAGGATCACAGAAATATAAGAAAATCTCTTATAAAATGATTTATCAATATATATCTCAGAGAGGTTTCTAAACTGTAATTAAATGAATCTAAAAGTTCAAGCAATTGTAAATTGCAATCTCTGTTTTTCAGCACAAAAATGCTAAAAGCTAGATAAGAAGCACATCAGATATGCTAAAGTGTAGTTTAAACTTTAAAGTGAATAAAAAGTTGAAAACTTCGCACATCAAATAGACGACAGGGACTATCAAGAATGGAAATTTTTTCCTAATACATCTCCCTAAATTAAATGATTAGTATTAGTGAAGAATAAAGCAACAAATTGCACAAAATGCATAGAATGATAGAAAAACACTTTATTACTATATTTTTGATACATCATGTAAAAAACATAGGACAACGACTGAAACTATAAAATTTCATATGCCACATATAATGGCCAGTAAAGCTTAAGGACGATAAGGTATTCTCGTTACTTAATTCCATACAATCAAAAACAATTAACAAGAATTCTTAAAATCTGTTTTTTGAGCAGCAACGACCCAAAAAAATAGTATTGCAACGGCTGGGAATAAGACTTAGCAGCGATAGAAATGGTGCCGGTGATTATACTTCGATAATCGAAACCCTAGATCCAACAAACAGTAATTTTTCATCAACCCCTAACCCACCCAATCGAATCCTAGAGATAGAGACAGAAACTTATCGGCGATTATATAGGGAGATGGAGATGGTTGGTGCCGTTTTCAAGCGTATATTGTTTTGGCAATTTAGCGTATTTTGTTCAAAAGTTGAGCGGCTTTACAAGGTTTATGCGGAAGAGGTTTTAGAGGGAAAATAAAACTGGAGGGAATACCAAAAAGAAAAATAATATTTTTACCGTCTATTCTCTTATATGGCCATTAAAAATATACTAATTACCGATAAATATTTATTGGCCGGTAATATTCGGTTTCGTGAATAAATTAGCGACAATTACTTTATTGCTGATAAATAATTGCCGCTAAAGCCTCTAAAAGTGTATCCTCTAAATACGGGGGGGGGGGGGTCTAGTTTATACAGTAAGTCACAACAATATTTCCAATCAATTGACACCTCTAAGAGTACTGTCACGACCCAAAATCCCAATCACGGGGCCGTGATGGCGCCTAACATCCGCTTGCTAGGAAAGCCAACATTAGCTAAAGAATTAACCAGTTTAACAATTTAAAAGCAAAACATTAATAATTAAAGATTGAAATACTATGAAATACATAAGTAACGCTACCTATGCTAATCTCAGAAACTAGTGTCACAAGTGCATGAGCTACTAAAAGTACTATAAATAGGGTCTGAAATAATTATACAACTGTCTGAAATGAAAATATACAGTATAGTAGATAAGAAGGGAACTTCAGAGTCTGCGAACTTTGTGCAGCTCTACCTCAAGTCTCCTGATAAAATGGGTCTGGGAAAATCTCCTCTAAGCGCCGCTGGACCAACGCCAATATCTGCACAAGAAGTGCAAAAGTGTAGTATGAGTACAACCGACCCCATGTACTCCTTAAGTACCGAGCCTAACCTCGACTAAGTACTGACGAGGCTATGATGAGGCACTAACTAAAAATTTGTACTAGTATAAGTAGAAAATAATAATGGAATCAAGAGACAACAAAATAAGCTCAGTGTCACAACGCAATACGGTCACAAAATCAATAACCAAGAATAACCGCAATACAACTTCTTCGTTGCGGCGCACCACCCGATCCACACATAATAACAATACCGTTTTGGTGTGCAACCTGATCCCATATATAACATCAATACCATTGCGGCATGCAACCCGATCCCATATATAACATCAATACCGTTGCGGTGTGCAGCCCAATCTCATATACACCATCAATACTTGTGACGACCCAATAGGTTGTTTTGAGTTCTAGCTTCTTTTTTCGTGTTCCAAGACCTATCGTAGTTTAATGTGATGATTTATGACTTGCGTGCGTAGTCTATGTCGATTTCCGGATAGCTTATGCGTAAAAATTCAAAGAAAATGTGATTTATTTTACTTGAAATGAGGTTTGAGTTGACCGCGGTCAACGTTTTTCGTAAACAACCTTGGATCGATATTTTGAAGATTCTGGTAGGTTCGTGTGATGTTTTTAGACTTGTACGTATGTTTGGTTGGGGTCCCGAGTGACCCAAGGGCATTTCGGTGGATTATGTGAATGATTGGAAAATTTGGTTTTAAACTCGAAATCCCTGAGTTTTGATGATCGATTCTTGATATTTGATATTGTTTTGATGATTTGAGTGAGCGAGCAAGTTTTAGACTTTGGTTGGGCAATGGTAAGCTGATTCGCTTCTGGGATGATGTTTGGCCGCGCCACTCTCCTCAGAGATGCATGCCATAATTTATATCAAATCACAAGGTTCTCATGACCTCAAAGTGATTGACTACATTCAATATAAAGGAGAAAAAAGGATTTATCCCCCTATTCAACTACCCATCCAAGAGCATTTGGCTTCAGAATACTTTATTCTTTTTATTTTTCTATGGACTGCATAAATCTTCTCTTCCAGCCCAAAGGAGGATAATCTCTTTTGGCAGCTCAATCCTCACGGTAATAATTATGCCAATTCTGCCTAAAAATCTCTTCAGGTGATCAAGGGGGCTCCCTTTTTCAGTAGATGAGATTAGCTATAAAGGTATTATCTAAACGCTTCTTTTCTCTGGCTTGCTCTTTCAAATAAAATTTTGGAGTGTTTTGGTATAGCTGAGTATCAGTTGTTGTTGGTATAGCCTGCAGATCTCGCATTTGCGAGGTCTAGATTGCAGTTGCGAGCATCACTTTTGCGGTCAAGGAATCGCATTTGCGAAAGGGGATGGGATTGGGGCACTTTGTATTTGTGAAGAAGGAGATGCATTTGCGAAGGTTGGGTAATTGCAATTATGGTTGGTGTGTCACATTTGCGACTCCGGACAGCTTGGGGAAGCTTCGCCAAAGCGAATCTTGGTTCCCATTTGCGGAGGGAGGGACCTTCGCATTTCGTTTTCACATTTGCAACATTTCTTGGGCTAGGAACTGATCGTAATTGAAATCACTAGTTCAAATTTACGAACATCGCAATTGCAAACAAGAGTTCGCAATTGCGATACCTGCAGCTGGGTAAAAGTTGAGAAAACAGGAATTAGCTCATTTCACACTATTTTCAACCCTAAACTCTCTAGAGGTGATTTTTGAAGAGGAATTTCTTCCCAAATTCATCGGTAATCAACTTTAACTAGTTTTCCATCAATTTCAATTACTTTTCCATAAATCTTAACATCAAATCTATGAATTTCAAGGTAGAAATTAGGGGTTTTGGGTAGAATTTAGGAATTTTGTAAAATTGAGATTTAGACCTCGAATTGAGCTCGGATTTCGAAACAAATCACGTATCCAAGATCGGGGGTGAATGGCTAATCGAGATTTGGTCCGAATCTCAGATTTTGACCAAGCGAGCCCGGAGTTGACTTTTGTTGACCTTTTTAATTTAGCTAAAGATTGAATATTTTTCATTCGTGGGTAGTTTCTAAAGCTTGTTTTTGATTGTTTGAATGATAGTTGGCTAGATTTGGTTGGTTTAGAGGCTTGTTCTAAAGTAAAAGTCGTGGTTGGCTGTTGATTTGATTTCGGAAGGAGGTAAGTATCGTGTTTAACTTTGACTCGAGGGAATTATGACTTGTTTGGTCTATTTTCTACGTGAATTATGTGTGGGATGACGTATATGCAAGGTGACGAGTGTATATGTATTGTCACGGGTTAAGGCATACAAGGTGGGCTATTTATCTTTATGTCATCATTTATTCCATGTTGTATCTCGTTACATGCTATGATTGCTACATATCATTACTTGTTATTTATGCCTTACTTGTTACCTGTCATTTATTCGTTACTTGTTTCTATTTATTCATTCTTCGATCAATATCTGCTTACTTGCTATATGCTCCCACCTGTATTAATTGGACATCTTCATTGTTTCATGCCTTTACTTGCCTTTAATGCATTTACGTTACTTGTTGAACTTTATCATGTTATATCCAATTATATGAGCCCTTGGCTATTCTTGCGTTAATGATTTGTCGAGGTTTGTGAATATGAGATGTTGGTTGTTACCTATTTGTACTCATAGTTCCTTGGTGTTTTATACGCTTTAGTACCTTTTATGCTGGAATTTCAGAATTGGTTGTGCTGAGTTGTCAATGAAATGAATTGTTAATAGGAACAAATTACACGTCGCAACAGATATTGATATGATATTGGGATCGGGTTGCACACCGTAACAGATATTGAAATGATATTGGGATTGTGTTACGCGCCACATGGGGAAATGATGTGTTGTAACTGTTTATAACGGTGGTGTTCTATTTTTATGTACTATGATACGAGGTTATGAGATGATGTTATTCTGGATCCCTCTGTTAGTTGACCTTCCGATCCCGTTCTTATGAGATTATTCATTTTCTCTATATTTTCGTTGTGTTCTATTTATTATTCGTATAGGTTTATAGTGAGTGTCTTGTCATAGCCTCGTCACCACTTCTTCGAGGTTAGCCTCGATATTTACAGAGTACATGGGGTCGCTCATACTCATACTACTCTTCTGCACTTTTTGTGCAAATCCCGATATTGGTCCTAGCGGCGCATAGGGAAGATTGCTCGGATCAGATCTGTCTAGGAAACTTGAAGTAGAGCTGCACAGTGTTCGCAGTCCCTGAAGTCCCCTTCCTATCTTGTTTTACTGTTTATCTTGTTTCGAACAGTTGTTTTTCATTTCAGACTATATTTGTACCATTTTAGTCTCTCATGTACTTGTGACTCTGAATTTTTGGGATTAGCATAGACAACGTTACTTATGGACTTATTATATATATTCAGAGTATTTTAATATTTGATTCTTAATATCTTGCTTTTAAATTGATAAGCTGATTAATTCTTTCGCTAATATTGGCTTTCCTAGCAAGCAGATGTTAGGCACCATCACGACCCCATGGCTGGGATTTTGGGTCGTGAGAATACCGGTATTGCGTGCAACCCGATCACACATATACATATTATAATACTACAACCAGCTACGGCATATCTCACATAACGTAAAAGGAAACAAATAAAGTCTCTAAGGCAGTTCAATATACATAGTAGAGGGTAATGGAAGCAAATAAGGCAATTAAACAAATAAAGACACAAGACAAGTAAAAGTGGCTAATTAAAGATATATAAAAGCATAAAGCATGTAATGGCCCAATAAATGAAGGCATGGATACATGAAAGCATATAGCAATTTGAGGCATGTAACGAATGAAAGGATAAATTTAACAAGTAAAGGCAAGTAGCAATTAAAGCACAAAAGGAGTAATAACATAGAAAAAAAGAAAGCATGGTATAAATGAAAATATGCAATTAAGTAGCCCGCCATGCTTGCTTAACTCATGACAACGCATATACACTCGTCACCTTGTATGAACATCGTCCCCACACATAAATTAAGTAGCAAATAGACTAATCTATTCCTAATTCCCGCAAGTCAAGGTTAACCACGATACTTACTTCTTTTCGGAAACAAGTCAATAATTAATCATGATTTTCCTTTAGAACAAGCCTCTAAAACAACCGAATCTAGCCAAATATCATTCAAATAATTCAAAACAAGTTTTAGGAACTACCACGAATGAAAATGGTTCAATATTGATCATATTTGAAAAGGTCAACAAAAAGTCAATTCGGGCCCACATGGTCAAAATATGAAATTTGCACTAAATCCCGATTATTCATTCACCTCTGATCCCGGATATGTGATTTATTTCGAAATACGACTTCAATTCAAGGTCTAAATCTCAATTATTACAAAAATTTTAAATTCTACCCAAAACCCTTAATTTTTACTTTGAAATTCATAGGTTTGATGATTAAATTCATGGATAAGTACTTGAAATTAATTGAAAACTAGTTAAAGTTGATACCCAAAATATTTGGAAAGAAAATCCTCTTCAAAATCTCCTCTAGAGAGTTTGGGGTTGAAAAGTGGTGGAAAATGAGCCAAGTCCGGATTTTTCCAACTTTAACCCAACTGCAGGTGTCACAATTGTGAACTCTTGTTCGCAAAAGCGAACCACTATTCGCAAAAGTGAACAGCTTCATAGCCCCTTTGGTATCACATTTTCAATAAAGTAGTCGCATTTTTGAAGCGCCCTAAATCGCAAAAGCGAGACAGTCTTCGCAAATGTGAAGACTGCCCAGCCCAGCTTCTAGTCGCAATTGCGACGCAAGAATCGCAAATCCCCCCCCCCCCTCCCCGTCCACAAATGCGACCCTTTTTCGCAAAAGTGAAGTCTTCAGTCCTATCCCAATTTCACAAATGTGAGACTAGATTCAAAAAAGCGAATCTCACATTTGCGAACAAGTGTTTGCATTTGCGAGACCTGCAACCCAGTTGTACCAGATTTCATCAATAGTCCAAAAATACTCCAAAACTCATCCGAGCCCCTGGGCCATAATCTGAACATTCATACAAGTGTAATAGCATCACACAAACTCATTCTCTATCTCAAATCATCAAAATAATATCAAATATAAAGAATCGATCACCAAAACTCAAGATTTTCAACGTAAAAAATTCAATTTTTGCCAATTTTCACATAATGTGCCGAAATTCCCTTGGTGCACCCGGGACCCCAATCAAAGATGTGCACAGGTCCAAAAATATCATTCAAACCTACAAGAATTATCAAAATAGCGATCCAAAGTCATTTACCAAGAATGTTGACCGTGGTCAACTCAAGTCTTATTTAAAGTCAAAAATTTTATTTTCTTTAAAATTTCACATAATCAGCTTTGATGTGACATGGACCCAATAAGCGAAATGGACCACGCACGCAAGTCATAACTCATCAAATAAAGTTGTGGAAGGTGTCGGAACATAGAATAAAGAGCTAGTACTCAAAACGGCCTCGGGTCGTCACAAGTACATAGGATTCATAGGATTTGTCTTCCTATGTGCACCTCAACTGGTTGAGAAACAGAAATATCAATTCGAGTTAATTGAATATTAATTAAAACAAATTCATAAATTCTTTGAGGGTAAGATATTTCACGACCCAAAATCCAAACCACTCGTGATAGAACCTAACACACTTGCTAGGCAAGTCGACAATCACATAACAACTAAGAAATTGAATAGAACATGCTTTAATAAACTCAATAGCGGAAAAATCTCATAAATATATGATGAAAGTAACTGAAACTCTACTATAACCATCCCAAAACCTGGTGTCATCGAGTACATGAGCACTACAACATCTCAACATAAAACAAACTCTAGTACAACTGTCTGAATAGTAGAACAGTGCTGAAGAAAATAAAAGGAAGGAGAATCATGGTATTTGGGTATCATAGTAGCTACCTCAAAGTCTCCGAGTAGGTACTAGCACCACTCTTGCAATCACCACGTCTAGATATACCTGGATCTGCACACGAATTACAAAATATAGTGTGAGTACAACCGACCCATTATACTCAATAAGTAACAGGGCTAACCTTGGGCTGAAAGCAGTGACGAGCTCAGAAGGGTACAGTCAGAACCAATATAATGACAACACATGTATGATAATGACAATGACAATAATCGGCTTGTTCAAGGTACATAAATTTAGACATGCTTTCAAGATCAACAATTAAAGCCCAACACTGATAAAATATGTCAAGTACAGCTAGCATGAGGAATGTTACATCTCTATGCCTACATGTCCAATATGCATGTCAAATGTACTGTATCCCGGTGATATTCCTAGGTACTCACACTCTTAAAGTACTCAATCTGTCTAACTCAATTACCACTCATCACACACGCAATCACTCAGCACTGTACGGGTGCCTGGCATCAATGCCCCTCACCAAAGCACGTATATATATATATATATATATATATATATATATATATATATATATATATATATATATATATCATTGTGTCTGCGTTCACTGCGAGTATGTCAGACTCCGAAGGGGTGGATCCTGCCCAAGCGCTGATATAAAGCATATAAGGCATGCTGCGGCATGCAACCCGCTCCACAATAACACTCTCAACTCGGCTCTCAGGCCCAACTCAGTCATTAATCTCTCAAGTCTCATGGGCTCACAGTCTCATACTATTCATCCCAAACAATAAGAATATGTAATGTAACAGTAAATGATAATGGAGATTGAGATATGATATGTAAATGAAGGATCATGTCTGAGCACATAATTGCAGTTAAAGAAGATAACTCAAACAACATAAATAACCTCACGAGGCCTCAACAGAATAAGCACATAGCCTAAACGTGTTTTATAACATGAATTACAGTTTAATTACTCTAAGAAGTAAGGATTTCATGGATAGAACAAGACTTGATAACAAAACAGTCCAAAAGAAACAACCAAATCATGATTATCACGGTGCATGCCCACACGCCCGTCACCTAGCATGTGCGTCACCCCAACACAAATCATATAACACGTTTTCCAGGCATTCATACCCTAAGTTCCATGTTTAGAAGTGTTACTTACCTCGAAACGCGCAAATCACAACTCCAACAAGCCCTTCTCACGCGTATCAGCCTCCAAACGACTCGAATATAGTCACAGACAACTCAATATCAACAAATAATACCATAGGAAACAACTTCAAACAATAAATTATTTCGATCTTTATCAAAATCAAAATGTCAACCCAAAATGTCAACCACGACCCCGCACCTCTGAACCCAACAAAATTTACAAATTCCAGATACCCATTCGATTACGAGTACAACCATACCAAAATCATTCAATTCCGACCTCAAATCGACCTTCAAACCTCCATTTTTCATTTTTGGAAAGTTCCACCAAAATCCCATTTCTTCACTTTAATTCACTAAATGACAAAAATATGGATGGAATCATGATAAATGAACAAATCCGAGTCAAAATCACTTAACCCGATCCAAGATGTTAAAATCTCCTCCAAAATCACCCAAAACCGAGCATTACAACTCAAAGTATGAAAATAATACTCTAACCCTCGATTTGGGTTTTAAATATTCTTCCCAATTCTCTCTTCCTCACGAACGCGAAAGGTTCCTCGCGTTCGCAAAGCACCAATCTCCTCAGCTGCCAATTCCTCCTTCGAGAATGCGATGTCCCTATCGCGAACGCACTGACTATGATCCAATGCCTACGCGAACACGATCAATCTCCCCAGAACACGAAGGCTAAATGCCTGGTGCCCAAGCCGAATTCATCCTTCTACGCGAACGTGAATGATGCATAGACCCATTGGACCTTCACGATCGTATGGACTTCTTCGCGAATGCGAAGAACATAACCTCTTTCCACTGAACAACTCTACACAAGCACAATTCCCATGCCGCGAACGCGATGAAGACTGCACCAGATATCAGATCAGCAGTTCTATAAGGCCAAAATGAAGCCGAACTTCGTCCGAATCACACCCGAGTCCCCCCGGACCCCGTCCGAACATACCAACAGGTCCTAAAATACTATATGAACTTAGTCAAAGCCTCAAATCACCTCAAACAACGTCGAAATCATGAATCACACCCCAATTCAAGCCTAATGAACTATTAAACTTCCAAACTCTAAAACTAATGTCGAAACATACCAAACCAACTCCGATTGACCTCAAATTTTGTACACAAGTCATAAATGATACAACAGACCTATTCCAACTCCCTGAACTAAAATCTGAACCCGATATTAACAAATTCAACTCTCGGTTAAACTTCTCAACCTTCCAAACCTTCAACTTTTCAACTTTCGCCCGTTCAAGCCAAAATGACCTACGAACCTCCAAATCAATATCCGGACATACTTCTAAGCCAAAATCACCATACGAAGCTACCGGAACAATCAAAACTCCATTCTGGAGTCGTTTACACATAAGTCAACATTCGATCAACTCTTTCAACTTAAGTCAAATCCCTACCTAACTGTATTGTGCTGAAATTCGAAACCTGAGACCGATCACCATAATACTTTCGGAGCATGGAAACATGAAACACTGGGTGAACACCTGATAGACTAGATGGCAATGCAAGCTTGTAGGCCACCTCTCCAACCCTCTCAAGCACCTCAAACGGGCCAATATACCGAGGGCTCAGCTCACCCTTCTTCCAAACCTCATCACACCTTTCATGGGCAAAACTCTGAGAAATACCTTCTCTCCCACCATATATGTAAAATCACGAACCTTCCGATTAGCGTAACTCTTTTGTCTAGACTATGCTGTACGAAGCCGATTCTGAATCAACTTGACTTTCTCCAAGGCATCCCGAACCAGATCGGTGCCCAACAACCTAGCCTCCCCCGGCTCGAACCAACCAACTGGAGAAGGACACCGCTTCCCATATAAGGCCTCATAAGGAGCCATCTGAATACTCGATTGGTAGCTGTTGTTATAGGCAAACTCTACAAGTGGTAGAAACGTATCCCAAGAACCCCCGAAATCCATAACACAAGCGCATAGCAAATCCTCTAAGATCTAAATGGTGCGCTCGGACTGTCCATCCGTCTGAGGTGGAATGATGTACTCACTCAACCCGTATGCCTAACTCTCACTTTTCACTGCTCTCCAAAACTGCAATGTGAACTGCATGCCCGATCAAAAATAATGGACACTGGCACACCGTGAAGGCGAACAATCTCACGAATATTGATCTCAGCCAATTGCTTTGAAGAATAGGCAGTCACGACTAGAATGAAATGTGCGGACCTGGTCAACCGGTCCACAATCACCGAAACAACATCGAATTTTTGCAAAGTCCATGGGAGCCCAACAATGAAGTCCATTGTAACACGCTCCAATTTCTACTTAAGAATCTCAAGTCTCTGAAGAAAACTGCCTAGCCTCTGATACTCATACTTCACCTCCTGATAGTTCAAGTATCGAGCCGCATACTTCACTATATCTTTCTTCATTCTTCTCCACCAATAGTGCTGCCTCAAGTCCTGATACATCTTTGCGGCACCTGAATGAATGGAATACCGCAAACTGTGGGAATCCTCAAGAATCAACTTACACGACCCATCCACATTAGGCACACAAATTCGACCCTGCATCCGCAACACCCCATCATCTCCGATAGAAACCTCCTTGGAATCTCCGTGCTGCACCGTGTCCTTAAGGATACGCAAATGAGGGTTGTTATACTGACGCTCTCTGATGCGCTCATACAAAGAAGATCGAGAAACTACGCAAGCTAGAACCCGACTAGGCTCTGAAACATCTAACCTCACGAACTGATTGGCCAAAGCCCGAACATCTGATGCTAGCGGTCTCTCACCAACAAGTATATATGCAAGGCTACCCATACTCATAGCCTTTCTACTCAAGACATCGGCCACCACATTAGCCTTCCTAGGATGATACAAAATGGTGATATCATAGTCTTTTAATAGCTCTAACCATCTCCGCTGCCTCAAATTTAGATCCTTTTGCTTAAACAAGTGTTGTAGACTCCGATGATCTGTAAATACCTCATAAGACACAACGTAGAGATAATGCCTCCAAATCTTGAATGCATGAACAATGGCTGCCAACTCTAAATCATGATCGGGTTAGCTCTTCTCATGGGGCTTCAATTGGAATGAAGCGTAAGAAGTCACCCTACCCTCCTGCATCAAGACATACCCGATACCAATCTAAGAAGCATCACGATAAACCGTATATGAACCCGATGCTGAAGGCAAACCTAGAACTAGAGTTGTTGTCAAGGCAGTCTTGAGCTTTTGAATTCCCTCCTCACAATCATATGACCACCTGAATGGAGCACCCTTCTTGGTCAATCTAGTCAAAGGTGCAGTAATGGACGAGAAACCCTGTACGAAATGACGATAATATCCATCCAAGCCAAAAAAACTCTGAATCTCAGTAGTTGAAGATGGTTCGGGCCAACTCTGAACTGCCTTAATCTTCTTTGGATCTACCTTGATACCCTCACTAGATACCACGTGCCCCAAGAACGCCACAGAATCAAGCCAAAACTCATACTTGGAGGATTTAGCATAAAGCTTCTTCTCCCTCAACGTCTGGAGTATAATCCTCAAATGCTGCTCGTGATCCTCCTGGATGTAGGAGTACACCAGTATATCATCAATGAATACTATGACAAAAGAATCAAGATATGGCTGGAATACACTATTCATCAGATGCATAAATGCTGCTGGGGCAATAGTCAGCACAAAAGACATCACAAGAACCTCGTAGTGACCATAGCGGGTCCTGAATGTCGTCTTCAGAATATCAAAATTCTGAATCTTCAACTGGTGATACCTAGACTTCAAATCAATCTTAGAGAACACTCTAGCACCCTAAATCTGGTCAAATAAGTCATAAATACATGACAATGGGTACCTATTTTTAATTGTAACTTTGTTCAACTACATATAATCAATGCACATCCGCATAGTACTATCCTTCTTCTTCACAAACAGAACCAATGCACCCCGAGGCGACACACTAGGTCTAATGAATCCCTTATCAAGAAGCTCCTGAAGTTGTTCTTTCAATTCCTTCAACTCTGCTGGTGCCATACGATACAGAGCAATAGAGATGGGATGAGTGCCCGACACCAAGTCAATACCAAAAGCAGTGTCCCTATCGGGTAGCATGCCCGACAGGTCTGCAAGAAACACATCCGAAAAGTCTCGCACTACCGGAACATACTCAATGGTAGGAGTATCAGCACTAACATCCCTCACGAAGGCCAAATATGCCAGACATCCCTTCCCAACCATCCGTTGGGCCTTCAAAATGAAATCACTCTACTAGACACATAGTCTAGAGAACCTATCCACTAAATCCTAGGCAATCCTAGCATCGCCAACGTCACGGTCTTAGTGTGACAATCCAGAATAGCATGACATGGTGAAAGCTAGTCTATGCCTAGAATCACGACAAAATTAACCATAATAAGCAGTAAAAGATCAATTCTCGTCTCCAATTCCTCAATAGTCACCACACATGAAATAGAATCACCCACCGGCATAGATATATGAACGAGCATAACTAAGGAATCATGGGGCATATCCAAATAATGAGCAACGCATGACGATGCCTATGAATAAGTGGAACCATGGTCTAATAATATGGAAGCATCCCTATGGAACACTAAAACAATACATGTGAACATTGCGTCTGAAGTAACATCCTCTATCATAGAGAGAAAAACATAGCATCGAGCATGACCACTACCTTATCTGCCTCCCCCTCTAGGGAAACCTCAAGCTGCCTGAGTCCCACCCCGAGCTGGCTAAGCGGGTGGTGAAGTAACTAGTGCAGAAATCATAGCTTGTCCTCTCTACTGAACTGGATCTCCCATAAGGCAGGAACAATACCTCCTCACATGCCCCAACTCTCCATACTCGTAGCAACCTCAATCTACAAATGGCGGTAGGGATTGAATCGGACCTTGAGAACTAGAATATCCACTAGAAGAACCAGGTGCTGATGAACCCTGAACTAATGGAGCGCGGGATAAACTCTAAGCTGGGAGAGCACTAAAAGATGACTGATCCGGATGAACACTGTATGAACCATGACTAGCGGATACACCACCATGAACTGGATAAGCCATCTGACCGGCCTATAAGGACGACCCCTGATGTGATGGGACTGTCCTCCAGATGAGGCACTGCTAAAACCACCTAAACTATGAGGCCTCTTGGACTCCCTCTCCTCACGCTCCTGACTGCAAACCAGCTCTAGGCATCTACCTATGAAACCTAGCCCATAGTTGAGGCCATCAATGAACCTCCTAATCCTCTCCCTCTCAGTGGGAACCAACCATACTGCGTGATGAGCCAACTCTGAAAATTTCATCTCATACTGAGTCACTGACATACTCTCCTGGCATAGCTGCTCAAACTACCGACGCAACTCCTCTATGCGAGTCTGTGGAATAAACTTCTCTAAGAAGAGAAGTGAGAACTCATGCCATGTAAATGGTGCAGCGCCGGCTGGCCTGCTCAACGCATAGGCCTCCCACCATCTTTAGGTAGAAATTCCAATGGTCTCCAAAATACCCATTGTGCGAAGGATCCGCTAACACCTGTCTATAAAATCCTGAGCATCCTCTGACTCAGCCGTACTGAACTCTGGAGGCTTGAGCCTCCCAAACTATTCTAGTCTATTTTGCTCCTCATTAATCATAGGTGGGCCAACGTGAGCCCGAGCAACTGTAACCGGCTGGGCTGGTAGTACCCCCGGTGTCTGGAGTCCTTGAGCTACCTGCTCTAGAGTACGGGCAGCAGGAGTGTGAGCACCTCCCCCGGTCTGAGAAGTGGTTGGTGCAGCGAAACTGAAACCGCCTGAGCAAGGCTCATGCATACAGTCAAAATCTTGATCAAAGCTTCCTGAATGTCTGCGATCACAATGGGCACAGCTGGTGCCTGAGCTGGTCCCACTGGCTCTACAACATCTTGTATCTGCTCCTCAGCTAGACAACTGGTGGCTTCACAGGTGCGGCTCTAGTTGTAGTACGAGCTGTACCTCGGCCTCTACCGCAGCCACGGCCTCTTGCAGCCTAGCTGGTGGTACAGGTAGCCGTCCACCAGATCTTGTCGCATGTGTCCTCACCATCTGTGAGAGAATAGAAGAGAAGAAGTTCAGATTCCGAAATTAACAAATCCACATGACAAGAATACAAGAAAGTGAAGTTTCCTAATGGTTCGATAGCCTATTGAAGATAAGTACAGACGTATCTGTACCGATCTACAAGACTCTACTAAACCTGCTCATGACTCGTGAGAACGAAGTAACCAAGTGCTCTGATACCAACTTGTCACGACCTAAAATCCCAACCAGTCGTGATGGAACCTAACACACTTGCTAGGCAAGCCGAAAATCACATAACAACTAAGCAATTGAATGGAACATGCTTTAATAAACTCAACAGTGGAAAAATCTCATAAATATATGATGAAAGTAATTGAAGCTCTACTACAATCATCCCAAAACCTGGTATCATCGAGTACATGAGCAATACAACATCTCAAGGTAAAACAAACTCTAGTACAACTGTCTGAATAGTAGAACAATATTGAAGAAAATAAAGGAAAGGAGAATCAAGGTCTGCGGACGTCATAGCAGCTACCTCAAAGTCTCTGAGCAGGTACTAGCACCACTCTTGCAATCACTACGTCCAGATGTACCTGGATCTGCACACGAAGTGCAGAGTGTAGTATGAGTACAACCGACCCAATGTACTCAATAAGTAACAGGGCAAACCTTAGGTTAAAAGTAGTGACGAGCTCATTAGGATATAGCTAGAACCAATATAATGACAACACATGTAAGATAATGACAATGACAATAAATAACTCAGAGAAATTTCGTAATCAACTTGTTTAGGGTACAGAAATTTAGACATGCTTTCAAGCTCAACAATTAAAGCCCAACATTGATAAAATATGTCAAGTACAACTAGCATGAGAAATGTTACATCTCTATGCCTACATGTTCAATATGCATGTCAAATGTAATGTATCATAGTGGTATTCCGAGGTACTCACACTCTCAGAGTACTCAATCTGTCTAACTCAATTACCCACACAATCATTCAGCACTGTGCGGGTACCTAGCATCAATGCCCCTCACCAAAACACGTGTATATATATATCACTGTGCCTACGGTCACTGCTGGTATGTCAGACACCGGAGGGGCGAATCCTGCCCAAGCGCTAATATAAAGCCTATAAGGCCTGATGCGACATGCATCCCGATCCATAGTAATAAAAAGCCAATAAGGCCTGCTACGGTGTGCAGTCCGATCCACAATAACACTCTCAACTCGGCTCTCAGGCCCAACTCAGTCATCAATCTCTCAAGTCTCAAGGGCTCATAATCTCATACTACTCAGCCCAAACAATAAGAACATGTAATGTAACCGTAAATAATAACGGAGAATGAGCTATGATATGAAAATAAAGGATCACGACTTAGCACATAATTGCAATGAAAGCAGATAACTCAAAATAGCATAAGTAACCTCACTAGGCCTCAACAGAATAAGCACATAGCCTAAACCTATTTTTTTAACATGAGTTACAGTTCAATTACTCTAAAAAGTTAGGATTTCACGGATAGAATAAGACTTGATAACAACACAGTCTAAAAGAAACAACCGAATCATGATTATCATGGTGCACGCCCACACGCCCGTCACCTAGCATGTGCGTCACCCCACCACAACATATTTTTCAAGGATTCATACCCTCAGTTCCAAGTTTAGAAGTGTTACTTACCTCAAAACGCGCAAATCACAACTGCAACAAGCCCTTCCCACGTGTATTGGCCTCCAAACAACTCGAATCTAGTCACAAACAACTCAATATCAACAAATAATGTCGTAGGAAACAACTTCAAACAATAAAGTTTCGATCTTTATCAAAATCAAAAAGTCAACCCAAAATGTTAACCCTGGGCCCGCACCTCGAACCTGACAAAAATCACAAATTCCGGACACCCATTCAATTAAGATTCCAACCATACCAAAATCATCCGATTCCTACCTTAAATCGACCTTCAAACCTCCATTTTTCATTTTTGAAAAGTTTCCACCAAAATCCCCATTTGTTCACTTTAATTCACTAAATAAACGACAAAAACAAGGAAGGAATCATGATAAATGAACAAATCCGAGTAAAACATACTTACCCCGATCCAAGACATGAAAATCCACTCCAAAATCGCCCAAAACAGAGCTCTACAACTCAATATATGAAAATAATACCCTAACCCTCGATTTGGGTTTTAAATATCCTGCCCAGTTCTCAGTTCTTCGCGAACGCGGAAGGTTCCTCGCGTTTGCGAAGCCCAAATCTCTTCAATTGCAAATTCCGCCTTCGCGAATGTGAACGCGAATCCTCTCTCGCGATCGCGATGCATAGATCTGCTAGACCTTCTCGAATGCGTGACCTTCTTTGCGAATGCGAAGAACAAAACCTCCCGCCACTGAACAACTCTACGCGAACGCGATTCCCATGTCACGAACGCGATGAAGACTGCACTAGATATCAGATCAACAGTTTTATAAGGCCAAAATGAAGCCAAACTTCATCCGAATCACACCCGAGGCCCCCGGGACCCCGTCCAAACATACTAACAGGTCCTAAAACTCGATACAAAATTAGTCGAAACCTCAAATCACCTCAAACAATATCGAAATCATGAATCGCATCCCAATTCAAGCCTAGTGAACTATTAAACTTCTAACTTCTAAAGCTAACGCCGAAACATACCAAAGCAACTCCGATTGACCTCAACTTTTGCACACAAGTAATAAATGACACAACGGACCTATTCCAACCCCTGAAACCAAAATCTAAACCCGATATCAACAAAGTCAACTTTCGGTCAAACTTGTCAACCTTCCAAACCTTCAACTTTTCAACATTCGCTAATTCAAGCCAAAACGACCTACGGACCTTCAAATCAATATCCGGACATGCTCCTTAGTCCAAAATCACCATCCGAAGCTACCGGTACCATCAAAACTCTATTTCAGAGTCGTTTACACATAAGTCAACTTTCAGTCAACTCTTTCAACTTAAGCTTCTAACCTTGGGACTATGTGTCCCAATTTATTCTGAAACATCCCCAGAATCAAACCAACCACCCTGGCAAGTCACATCAATATATGAACGTAGAATAAGCAATAGGGAAACGTGGCTACAATACTCGAAATGACCGGCCGGGTCATTACAAGATCAAATAACAAAATTATCCTTACAAATATTCTATTGATTAATAGGTGTCATAGATACCAGAAAATTAGAAGAAAGTCATAGAAAGACAAACAAATATATTTGCCGTAGTATGGACAGTGAAAAAATTATTCAGTGGCAAACCAATCCAAGAGGTGGCAATGAAAACCTGTAGCTCGAGGGGAGATTCTACGTATACCGTCGATGTGACGTAGTTGGTAAAGAGAAAGTGTAAATCTACCTATAAGGTATAATTTCTCGTTGAAAATATTTCATTTGATTTATTACATTTTAACACCTTACTCGTACTACCAAAGATGATTGTGTTTTGACATAAATATATAGACCTCACCTTGGGGTGCACCTGTACTGTTCGTACGAAAGAAAGACTGCTCGCAGAGGATGTGTATCGATTATAGGCAGCTGAACAAGGTAACTATTAAGAATAAGTATCCACTTCCAAGGATAGATGACTTGTTCGATCAATAGCAGGGAGCTAGATGCTTTTCAAAGATAGATTTGAGGTCGGGGTACCACCAGGTTAGAGTTCGGAAGAAAGATATTTCCAAGACAACCTTCAGGACCCGATATGGCCACTTCGAGTTCTTTGTCATGTCCATCGGGTTGACGAATGCACCTGCCGTATTTATGAACTTGATGAATAGCCTATTCCGGCCATTTTTTTTTAGATCTATACGTGATAGTATTTATTGATGATATTTTGGTTTATTCACGTTCAAAGGATGAGCATGCGGACCACTTGCGAGCGGTACTCCAAACCCTCTGTGATAGTAAATTGTATGCTAAGTTTTCTAAATGTGAGTTATGGTTGAAGTCTGTAGCATTCTTGGGACATATTGTATCCGATGGCGGTATAAAGGTAGACACTCAGAAGATTGAGGCTATGAAATCCTAGCCTAGACCTACCACTCCGACAGAGGTTCGTAGCTTTCTAGGCTTAGCAGGATACTACCGGAGGTTCATAGAGGGTTTTTATTCCCTTTCGGCACCATTAATGAAGTTAATGCAGAAAGCAACTAAGTTTCAGTGGACGGAGGCTTGCGAGCAGAGTTTCCAGGAGCTTAAGAACAGGTTGACCTCAGCGCCAGTTCTATCACTTCCAGAGGGTCCAGATAGTTATGCCATGTATTGTGATGCCTCAGGTGTCGGGTTAGGATGTGTCCTGATGCAACATGGGAAAGTAATTGCGTATGCTTCAAGGAAGTTAAGGAAGCACGAGGGGAATTATCCGACCCATGACCTCGAGTTAGCTGCGGTTGTCCATGCACTTAAGATATGGCGGCATTATTTATATGGTGTTCATGTTGATGTATTCACAGATCATAAAAGCCTGCAATATATCTTCAAGCAAAAAGAGTTGAATTTGCGACAGAGGCGATGGCTTGAGTTATTGAATGATTATGATGTTAACATTCTCTACCATCCAGGCAAAGCCAATGTGGTAGCAGATGCCTTATGTCCCCGATCTATGGGTAGCTTAGCACTTGTAGAGGCCGAGAAAAGACCATTAACTAGAGAGATTCATCAATTGGCTTGTTTGGGGGTTCGGTTAGTAGACTCTGGCAATGGTGGAGTTGTACTCCAAAATACTGCAAAATCATCTCTCATAGCTGAAGTAAAGGAGAGGCGGTACGAGGACCCAGAGTTGGTCGAGTTGAGAGAGCGAGTTCCGCAGCAGAAGAAGCCGTTGTTAGAGCTCAAGGGAGATGGGGTTCTTAGATACAGGGGTTGTTTGTGTGTTCTAGATGTAGCAGGGCTACGAGACAGGATTATGTCAGAGGCACATTATTCGTGGTACTCCATTCACACTGGGTCGACGAAGATGTACCATGATATTAAGGATGTGTACTGGTGGAACGATATGAAGAATATTGCTGAGTTTGTCGCTCAGTGTCCTAGTTGCCAGCAGGTGAAGGTAGAGCACCAGAAGCCCGGAGGGCTAATGCAGACTATAGAGATCCTGACGTGGAAATGAGAGGTAGAACAAATACGAATAAATTATAGACTATGAAGAACGAAAGAGAAAAATAAATATGTTAAGTACCGATGAATATAACAAATAATACACCAAACTAAAATATGTAATATCAGAAGTGTAAAGATAAAAAATTTGAACAGAGTTGACCTACAATATCTTTCCAGACCAATGATATTGTATTGGAGCATATAAATCCCTTGGCAATTTTTCCTGATCTATATATCAAGTTCCTGATGGTTTTATGAAGGTGAATTACTTAATTTCATAATTCAGCTTCTACAGATATTGTAAGCAGCTAAAACACGTTAAAATCCAGCGCCATATGAGGAACTCGAGATGATTAGTGCTGAAGGTCTTGAAGCAAGCCAATAATTTTGGGGAAGCACCATATAGTAGAACAAAAGAATTAGCCATGACCATCTGATTGAAAATTAATATCCAAAAGAAGCACTTTTAAAAAAATTATATTTCGACTATGGTGCAAAGTAACCATAAATTCATAGTAAAATTAGACTAAAAGAGGGTATAAAAGTTGATAAATTTTGCAAATTCAGCAAATAAGCAATCGGTTTTTGAATAAAGAAAAATCAATAGAAGGGTAGAGAAATACATCAATTTCACGAATAACTTCATCCTAAAAGATGCCACAAACTATAAATATGATGTACACAACAAATTTGAACATCATTGCAATTTGTACCTTGTAGAAATACTGCGTCAAGGTGATTAAAAGTATTTGTATTCATGTATAATTAGTATGGGACTACGTTAGAGCTTTAGCAATAAGTAGGACATTCGATTGGTATTATAGTTCCATGTTAATTATGACGAAGTCTTAAGTTTTACAATTTTATCGTCCAAAGAGAATTAGGCTAGTATCCCCTAAATCATTTATATTTGCGGTGAGTAGACGTCCGAAACAATTAAGGACAAGAATTGTTATTATTCTGTATTGCTGTAATAAACAATTAAACTTTCTGAAAAAACAAAACAGAAAGTTAGTAATACTTGTTTAACGAAATAGATTCTGAAAAACAAGAAAACAGTATATGAATAAATCGAGCCCACTGAATACACAGTGTGTCCTTAAGGAAATTATTTCCCTCAAGTACCCGAGGTGCTGGAATATATCCTCCCAGGATAGAACGATTTAACTCACCAGTGTATAGGTACCAAAACTCTGATGAACTGTAAACCAATCAATGGTCATAAAACACACTGGAAAATATTGTGCAGAAGAAGAAGAAGAAGAAGAAGCTCAGAAAATTTCGTAAGGAAAGATTCTGGGATTCAAACTCTATTTATAGAGTTGA
The DNA here is from genome assembly GCF_000390325.3 of Nicotiana tomentosiformis. NCBI lineage: Eukaryota > Viridiplantae > Streptophyta > Magnoliopsida > Solanales > Solanaceae > Nicotiana > Nicotiana tomentosiformis. Next base: position 84,066,067 of record NC_090818.1, read on the forward strand.
TGGCAATGTTTCTGAAAATGTTTGCAACCTTTCAGAAACAGCCATGGCTGTTGAAAAGGGGTGTTTGAAATATTGTGGGAAAAATATATTTAAAATAATCCGGAAAAGAAAACGGGCCTGACCGAACCGGGTCGCGGGTCATGGGTTATTCCGGATTAAATTTTTCGTTAATTATTTAATTAATTAATTAAATAATTAAAAGAAATTTTATCCAAAAAGATTAATCAATCAATCGATCTTTGACCAAATCCGAATCCGAATTCGTAGCCGTAGCCGTAGCCGAAGCCGAGCCGAGCGAGCGACGACGACGACGGCACGAGGCTTGCCTTTTTTCTTAACTCTTTAAGAGCTAGAAGAAGAGCAATTATATATATACCCATCAAAAGCCTTTTCTTCCTCCGATATAGGACAATGTCCCTTTCCCAAGGGAAACTCAAATATTTTGTTTTCCCTCCATTTCTCATTCACCCTCTTTAAGATACACAAGCTTAAAATCCTAACAATCCCCCACATGAATGGGGAATGGCTATAAAATAAAGGAATGCACGGACGCGTGTGTGTTTTACATGCAAGAATTAATTGCATCTGGATAAGTAGGTTTCCCTTTGAACTTTTCATAGTGAACTTATATCGGATATACTCGGTCAATCGGTAGATTTGATATCTTTGAACCGTCGAGCTTTGTTATATACCTATACAACATAAGTCACACAATCAATCCTTAACCATCTATGGTTCTCACGGTTGTGTTCGTTTCAGCCATGAACACCGCCTGGTTTCATGAGTGCTTAGAGAATGGGCCTTTACTTTTATTCCCCTTGAAGCGGCTTACACTTCACACTCACATAGGTGATTTCTAAACGTGTAATCCTATAGACACACTATCTGGTCATATCCTGCCAGACTTAGCAAATCATTAAAAAACCTTTAAGCTTTGTTGACTCATCAAAAAGCCTTAATGCTTTACCTCGATTTCTGAATATTGTCTTCATCACGAGAATGAGTTGAGTTATTTGACAATGTTGAACCGTCATTCATAACTTTGTTTGATCTCTTTGAACCTAGCTCGTGGGATCTCCAGTCTGCTAGGTAGAGTTACCGTCATGATGACTTGTCCTAGACCTTAACCCCATTCCCTTTGATGATCTTTCAACTGCCTCTCTAGATAGGCCTTTTGTAAGTGGATTCGACACGTTATCTCTTGAATTTATGTAGTCAATTGTGATAACACCACTAGAGAGTATTTGTCTAACGGTATTGTGTCTCCGTCGTATATGACGAGATTTTTCGTTATACATAACGCTCCCTGCCCTGCCTATTGCCGCTTGACTATCACAATGTATACAAATAGGTGCCAAAGGTTTGGGCTAAAATGGAATATCTTCCAAGAAAGTCCAGAGCCATTCAACTTCTTCACCGGCCTTATCTAAAGCTATGAATTCAGATTCTATTGTAGAACGGGCGATGCACGTTTGTTTGGATGATTTCCAAGACACTGCTCCACCCCCAATTGTGAAAACATATCCACTCGTGGATTTAACTTCAGATGATCCAATGATCCAATTTGCATCACTATATCCCTCGATCACGGAGGGATATTTGTTATAATGCAAAGCATAATTTTGGGTATGTTTGAGATACCCCAAAACTCGTTTCATTGCCATCCAATGTATACGATTGGGATTACTTGTAAACCGACTCCGTTTACTAATAGCACATGCTATATCTGGTCGTGTACAATTCATGATATACATCAAACTTCCCAATACTCTTGCATAATCCAATTGTGAGTCACTTTCACCTTCATTCTTTTGAAATGCATAACTCACGTCAATTAGAGTCTTGGCAATTTTTAAATCCAAATACTTGAACTTGTCAAGTACCTTTTCAATATAGTGAGACTGTGATAATGCTAGACCTTGTGGAGTCTTGTGAATTCTGATTCCTAAGATCACATCAGCAACTCCTAAGTCTTTCATAGCGAATTTGCTAGCCAACATGCGCTTAGTAGAATTTATATCTGCCATGTTTTTGCTCATTATCAACATGTCATTAACATATAAACAAACAATGACTTCATGACCTGGAGTGTTTTTAATGTAAACACATTTGTCGCACTCGTTGATTTTAAATTCACTTGCCAACATTGTTTGGTCAAATTTGGCATGCCATTGTTTGGGTGATTGTTTAAGTCCATAAAGTGACTTAACAAGTTTGCACACTTTCTTTTCTTTACCAGTTACCACAAAACCCTCAGGTTGTTCCATACAAATCTCTTCCTCTAATTCTCTATTTAAGAAAGCTGTTTTAACATCCATTTGATGGATTTCAAGACCATACACGGCCGCTATTGCCACTAACACCCTAATAGATGTTATCCTCATTACTGGCGAGTAAGTGTCAAAGTAATCAAGGCCTTCCTTTTGTCTATAACCTTTGACAACAAGTCTTGCCTTATATTTGTCAATAGTGCCATCAGCTTTCACTTTCCGTTTAAAGATCCATTTCGAACCTAAGGCTTATTTCCTGGAGGAAGATCTACCAATTCCCATGTATGGTTATCCAAAATTGATTGAATCTCACTATTGACTGCCTCTTTCCAAAATGCTGAATCAGAAGATGACATAGCTGCTTTAAAAGTTTGAGGCTCATTTTCAAGCAAGAATGTCACAAAATCTGGTCCAAAGGAAGTAGATGTTCTTTGACGTTTGCTACGCCTTGGATCTTCTATACTTGGAGTATTTTCCTTTGGTTCTTCCCGAGGTCATTTAGGTCTTTCACTTAACGACTCACATTCAGTTTTATACGAATAGATGCTTTCAAAGAATTCAGCATTATCTGATTCCATTACCGTATTAATGTGAATTTCGGGATTATCAGATTTATGAACCAAAAACTGACATGCTTTACCGTTTGTAACATATCCAATGAAAACGCAATCAACAGTTTTTGGTCCGATTTTAACCCTTTTAGGTAAAGGAACTTGTACCTTTGCTAGACACCCCCACACTTTGAAATATTTCAAGTTGGGTTTTCTTCCTTTCCATTTTTCATATGGAATAGATTGCGTTTTACTGTGGGGTACTCTGTTGAGCATTCGGTTAGCTGTAAGGATAGCTTCGCCCCACAAACTCTGCGGTAATCCGGAACTTATTAATAAAGAATTCATCATTTCCTTTAATGTCCGATTTTTCCTTTCCGCAATTCCATTGGATTGAGGTGTGTAAGGTGCAGTAGTTTGATGGATAATTCCATATTCCGAACATATTTTTGCAAATGGAAATTCATATTCTCCACCCCTATCACTTCTAATCATTTTGATCTTTTTATTCAATTAATTCTCCACTTCATTCTTGTATTGCTTAAATGCTTCAATTGCTTCATCCTTACTATTAAGCAAATAAATATAACAATATCGAGTGCAGTCGTCAATAAAAGTAATAAAATACTTTTTCCCACCTCGAGATGGTGTCGACTTCATATCACAAATGTCAGTATGAATTAAGTCTAAAGGATTTGAATTCCTTTCAATAGACTTATAAGGATATTTTACAAACTTAGACTCAATAAATATTTGACATTTTGATTTATTACACTCGAATTTAGGCAACACTTCTAAATTAATTAACTTCCGCAAGGTTTTGTAATTGACATGTCCTAAATGAATATGCCATAAATCATTTGACTCCAATAAATAAGAAGAAGCTGCAATTTTATTTATACTGTCAACAACCATTACATTTAGTTTGAAGAGGCCCTCTGTGAGGTAGCCCTTTCCAACATACATTTCATTCTTGCTTACAACAACTTTATCAGAAACAAATACACATTTGAATCCGTTCTTAACAAGCAAAGAAGTAGAAACTAAATTCTTCCTAATAGTAGGAACATGAAGAACGTTGTTGAGCGTTAACACCTTGCCGGAAGTCATCTTCAGGAATATTTTCCCATAACCTTCAATCTTGGCTATTGCAGTATTTCCCATGGAAAGCTCTTCTTCGGGACCAGCAGTAGATTAAGTCGCAAATGCTTCCTTGACAGCACAAACATGTCGAGTGGCTCCAGAGTCAATCCACCACTCATTCGGATTTCCAACTAGGTTGCATTCCGAAAGCATTGCACACAGATCATCAATGTCATAATTCTTCTCCACTATGTTAGCCTGTCCTTTCTTCTTATACTTTTTCGGGAGATGACAATCAGGGGCTTTGTGACCGATTTTTCCACAATTGTAGCAGCTGCCCTTGAATTTCTTTTTGTTCTGCTCCTTAGTCTGTCCAGAAGACCTCTTTCTCTTCTTACTTTTTGGAGCAGTCTCCTCAACGATATTAGCTCCCATAATCGTTGAATTTCCACGAGACTTCTTCTCGGCTGTTTTGTTGTCTTCCTCAATCTTGAGACGAATCACAAGATCTTCCAATTTCATTTTTTTGCGCTTGTGCTTAAGATAGTTCTTGAAATCTCTCCACGAAGGAGGCAATTTTTCAATCATTGCAGCCACTTGAAATGCTTCATTCACGACCATACCTTCAGCAATAAGGTCATGAAAAATAAGTTGAAGCTCCTGAACTTGGGTTCCAATAGTTTTACTGTCTATCATTTTTTAGTCTAGAAACTTGGCAACCACGAACTTCTTCAAGCATGCATCTTCAGTCTTGTACTTCTTCTCAAGTGCGTCCCATAATTCTTTCGAAGTATTCATTGCACTGTACACATTGTACAAGTCATCCTCTAAAGCGCTTAAGATATAGCCTTTGCAAAGAAAATCTGCCTGCTTCCACGCCTCAACAATCATGAATTTCTCGTTGTCCGGCATGTCCGCAGCAGGCACTGGAGGTTCTTCACTAGTGCATTTCTGCATACCAAGTGTGGTAAGCCAGAAGAACACCCTTTGCTGCCATCCTTTAAAGTTGTCTCCGAAAGATTTCCCCGGTTTCTCTGCCGGTGGAACAGCAGTCCGGCTTGACGAGGCTATCGTCGTTGCCGCAATAGTTGCAGAAGAATTTCCTTTATCAATTGCCATTTCTCACTGTAAACAACAGAAGAGTTCAATTAATGGCAAAATCAGAACAGTACACAATACTATTATTAACAAAAAAAATAGTATGTATAAAAACCGAAGTTTTTATATACTGTTTTACAGAAAAACGATGAAGTTTTTATGTTCTTCAAATCGTCTTACGAATTTCAATATTCTGATGAAGTTTTTATATCTTCAAATCAGAATAGTAAAATTCAGAAGGAGTAGAAAACCACACAGGTTTTAATCTCCACAAACAAAATACAGAATAAAAAAAAATTTATTTCCTTAAGATTGTTATTATTCTGTATTGCTGTAATAAACAATTAAACTTTCTGAAAAAATAAAATAAAAAGTTAGTAATACTTGTTTAACGAAATAGATTCTGGAAAACAAGAAAACAGTATAGGAATAAATCGAGCCCACTGAATACCCAATGTGTCTTTAAGGAAATTATTCCCCTCAAGTACCCGAGGTGCTGGAATATATCCTCCCAGGATAGAACGATTTAACTCACCAGTGTATAGGTACCAAAACTCTGATGAACTGCGAACCACTCAATGGTCGTAAAATACACTGGAAAATATTGTGCAGAAGAAGAAGAAGAAGAAGATGCTCAGAAAATTTCGTAAGGAAAGATTCTGGGATTCAAACTCTATTTATAGAGTTGATGGCAATGTTTCTGAAAAGGTTTGCAACCTTTCAGAAACAGCCATGGTTGTTGAAAAGGGGTGTATGAAATATTGCGGGAAAAATATATTTAAAATAATCCGGAAAAGAAAACGGGCCTGACCGAACCGGGTCGCGGGTCATGGGTTATTCCGGATTGAATTTTTCGTTAATTATTTAAATTTTGTCCAAAAATATTAATCAATCAATCGATCTTTGACCAAATCCAAATCCAAATCCGAATCCGAATCCGAATCTGAATCTGAAGCCGTAGCCGAAGCCGAAGCCGAGCCGAGCGAGCGAGCGACGACGACGACGGCGCAAGGCTTGCCTTTTTTCTTAACTCTTTAAGAGCTAGAAGAAGAGCAATTATATATATACCCATCAAACGCCTTTTCTTCCTCTAATATGGGACAATGTCCCTTTCCCAAGGGAAACTCAAATATTTTATTTTCTCTCCATTTCTCATTCACCCTCTTTAAGCTACACAAGCTTAAAATCCCAACAAGAATATTACCCAATATCAACTTTGTAGGGGCGGCATACGTGTAGTTTAAAGCGAAAAAGAATTCAATCCTTGGATAATTTACAGTTACATCCTTAATTTATACAAATACTTAAGGACATAAAAATCTATCAACATCTCGAGGATATTATAATCGTGCAAAATTTAGTATAAAACATTTATGCTTTTATAATAACTAGTCTCCATGTTCGTGCTATGCACGAATATGTCATGCGTTACATATTATGAAACACGTAACATCTATTTTCATAAAGTGATTATTATTGAGGAATATGTACGAAGTACAACAAGCAATTATTAAAGTATTAATAATAATTCATAGTTCAAACCAACTCATTATCAAAAGTTTTGACACAATCAAAGAAAAATGAAACTAAACATTCTGGAACCAAAGTTATGCAGTTGAAGTTGTAAAATCACTTATAGAATGCAACAATTGTAACGACCCAACTGGTCGTTTTGAGCACTTTAGTCCCGTTTCCCCTATTTAATGTTTTATAAATGTGTATTTGCGGTTACATGACTTGCTGGGGTGGTTGGTTTGGTTTCGGATAGATTTGGAGTGAATTGTGAAAATTAGTCCCAAGGTTGGAAGCTTAAGTTATAAGAGTTGTCCGGAATTTGACTTTTGTGTAGACGACTCTAGAATGGTATATTGATGATTCCAATAGCTTCGTATGATGATTTTGCACTTAGGCGTGTGGCCAGATTTGGATTTGGAGGTTCGTAGATTGGTTTGGTGCTTATTGGTGAAAGTTGAAAAGTTTAAGGTTTGGAAGGTTGATAGGTTTGATCGGGTCGCGTCCGAATTTTAGTTCCGGGTATTGGAATAGGTTCCTTGTGATATTTGGGACTTGCATGCAAAATTTGAAGTCATTCCGGGTTGGTTTGATGTGATTTGGCATGAGTTTGGAAGTAGGAAGTTTATTAGTTCTTTAGGCTTGAATCGTGGTATAATTCTTGGTTTGGAAGTTATTTTATGTGATTTAAGGCTACGAGTAGGTTCTTGTTATGTTTTGAAATTGGTTGAAAAGGTTGGACGGGATCCTGTGGGCCTCGGGTGTGTTTCAGATTGGTTTCAGCTTGTTTGGATTTGTGTTGCATGGCTGAAGGGTTGCTGAATCTAGTGCATTCTCAATTACGGAGGGCTGGTCGCAAATGCGTTTCCTCAGGTGCTCGCATGGGATCGCAGAAGCCGACCGCAGATACAATTGGTTGGGCTCAGAAATGGAAGCGCATATGTGGTCTACGATTAGTTGGGCTCAGAAATGGAAGCACATATGCGGTGAAGGACCGCAAATGCGGATGCACAGATGTGCCGGAGGGATCACAGGTGCGCATGGTCGGCAGATGGAGGGAACTCACAGATGCGAGCTTAAGACCGCAAATGTGGTACTGTAGAAGCAGCTAGGGATCTACAAAAGCAGATGGTCGGGGAGTTAATAGTTTTCGCATCTGCGAAGGTATTTTCGCAGATGCGGCATCGCATGTGTGACTATTTGGACTGCAATTGCGGTTTTGCTGGTCAGAATACATATGTCAAAGGGTTTAGTCTATTTCTCATTTTTGAAGTTGTGGAACTCAGTTGGGGGCGAATTTTGAAGGGATTTTTATCACAATTGAAGGAGTAAGTGACCTCTACTTAATTTTGGTATTAGTTAATGATTACTCATTGATTATTACACCTAATTTATAAGGATTTAAAGTGGGATTTGGGGATTTTTGGATTATGTTATTCATGAGTGAGATTTAATGATTTGAAGGTCGATTTGAGGTCAGAATTGAGTGAAATGGGTATGGTTGGACTCGTAGTTGAATGAGTGTTGGAATTTGTAAATTTGATTGGGTTCCGGGGTGAGAGCTTGGGGTTGACTTTTTTATTTTGCTTAAATATCTTAGCTTTATAATTTGCAATCATTTCCTATGGCTTTTATTGATGATATTAAGTTATTTTGGCTAGATTCGAGCAATACGGAGGTTGATACACGCGGGAAGGGCTTGTTAGAGGATTAATTTGATTTGCTTGAGGTAAGTATCTTACTTAAACTTGGTTGAGGAACTAGTTGCCTGAGTTATTTGTGATAGCTACGTGCTATGAGTAGCATACAGGCACTGGGGTATTATCCATGCTCGGGGTAGTGCTTAAGGTATGATATGCCTTAAATTGATTGATAAGCTTTATGCTATGATGTATCTCTTATTTGTACCCATGTTGTGAGCTATTTGAGCCAAGTTTGAGGCTACAGAGAGGTTAATCTCCTGATTAAACCTGATAGTTGCTATTTTGTGTAATGTATTTACCTGATTTAAGCTATGATATCACACTTGTACATACATACACCTTAACATGTCACTTATACCAGTCTAGGAGTATGGACTTTGATGTTCTTTGATCATATACTTTTATTCTTGCATATTTGCTTTATGGGTGATATGGATTGGACTAGTAGCCCGTGACCACACCGGGCGGATTGTGATATTGTGCTTGTCACCACGCCGAATGGATTGTGATATTGTGCCTGCGACAATATCGGGAGGATTGTGATATTTTTTCTGTGATCATACGAGTGGATTGTGATATAGCTTGTGACCACGCCAGGTGGATCCGCGATATTGAGCCTGTGACTAAGTCAAGCGGATTATTATATTGAGCATGTGACCACGTCGGACAGATTATAATAGCACGTGAGTTGTGCGTGTTGCTTGTGGCTATGGATCCACCCCCTAGGGTCACCCTCTCATGTGCCTTCTTGATGGTGTACACGCGAATTTGAGGAAAACTAATAAGTTGATTGTACAGTTATGGAAATTCTGAGTAAAATCTTGCCAGTGTTGTTCGGTTATTGCATTTCATCTTTATTTGCAATTTCCTTGGTTATTTACCTGATTTACTTGTATATTATCTTTATATGCTGGATCATTCACTGAACAGAGTACTTGAGTAATTGTGTGCACTAAGATGGTTTCTTCTGTACTTTACGACTTGATCACATTATTATTCTATATTTGTTGAAGTTATTAATTGTACAGGTTATAGCGAGTATCATTTTTAATTTTTCCTTCGATTACCTCCCGAGGTTAGTTATGATATTTGCTGAGTATATGGGATCGGTTGTACTCATACTATCTACACTTAAATGTGCAGATACAGGTGTCGGACCCAGTCATCAGTAGCTGAGGCGTATAGCCGAGTTGGTCACCGAGAGACGAGGTAGGGCTGCATTTCGCCTGCAGTCTTGGTGTCTCTTTTCATCTTGTATTGTTATCTTTATTTCAGACAGTATTGCTATTTAGTTTTTCGAACTTCTACTTCCGTTTAGAGCTCATGGATTTGTATTTACTAGTTCTCGGAGATTTGTCATGTATTGGTGTTATTATGTTATATTGACGGCTCTAGACTAGTATCGTTTTGTTAATTCTGAATTCTGTTATTATGTTTCGTCTCGTTATGTTCGGCTTGCCTAGCAAGTGTGCTAGGCACCATCACGCCCAATTGGTGGTTATGGATCGTGACAAGTTGGTGTCAAAGCCCTAGGTTCATAGGTATTATGGGTCATGAGCAAGTTTAGCGAAGTCTTGCAGATCAGTACAGAGACGTTTGTACTTATCTTTGAGAGGCTACTAAAGTTTTAGGAAAACTTCATTTTCTTGCATTCTTGTCGTGCGGATCCGAAGTTTGAACCTTTATTCTTTTATTCTCTCCCAGATGGTGAGGACACATGCAGCCGGATCAGGTGGACAGGCACTAGTACCTCCAGTTAGGGCCGTGAGACGCTGAGGCTGAGGTAGAGGCCGAGCTGAGGTAGGGATCGCACTACAGCTAGAGTTGCACCAATATAGCCACCAGTCGCTCCAGTGGAGAAGCAGGTTCTAGATACTATTGAGCCGGTGGGACCATTTCAGACACCGCTGGTACCTAGTGTTATACCTGGTCTTCAGGAGGCTTTGGCTTAGATCTCGAGTGTGTGAACGAGCTTGGCTGATGCGGTTATGATACCAGTTGTACCAGCTACATTACAGGCTGGAGTAGGTGCCCAGACTCTCGCTGCCCGTACTCCAAAGCAGCTAGCTTAGAGTCATCAGACACCGGGGGTGTTACTATTTCAACCACTTGTTGCTGCTTGGGCCAAGGTTGGTCCACCTATGACTGATAAGGAGTAGAAAAGGTTGGAGTGGTTTAGGAAGCTTGATCCCCCAGAGTTCAATAGAGGAGAGTTAGAGGATGCTCGGGATTTTTTGGACCTATGTCATCGCATTATTCGTACAGCGGGTATTGTGGACACTGTTGGGATTACTTTCACTACTTTTCAGCTGACAGGGATAGCCTACAAATTGTTGCAGACTTATGAGTCAGGCAGGCCAGTTGGCGCAGCGCCACTTACACGGCATGAGTTCTCAGTTCTCTTCTTAGAGAAGTTTGTCCCATTGACTCTCATAGAGGATATGTGTAGAGAGTTTGAGCAGCTACGTCAGTGGGATGTGACTGTCGAGCCACGTTTTCTCGCAAAAGCGGGTTTTGACGTGTGACAACTCTTTTAAATGGGTATTAAAAGAGGAGAGTCACCACCTAACGATTATAAGGTGCGTTAGGGCACCTATTTGCAAATAAATCTGTTGTAACTAGTCAACGTCACCAAAGATCGGGTAAGGGCTCAAGTTACCTCAAAGAGAAGGTGTTACGCACTCTTCGAGGTCCACAACTGTGGGTCCCGGCTAAATTTTTCACTATGCGGATTATCGGATTACAATTGTCCTAAGCGATCATATAAGTGAAGGAGGACATGGAATGAACATGTGCAAAGCAAAATCGGGCAATAATTGGACTAAATAATCAATACAAGTCTTTTTACAAGGTACAACTATATTCAATGACTAAGTGTGAAAAACAAACATAAGAAAGAGGGGGAGGGAGGTCCTAAGTTTTTTAGCCTAAAGAATCACCCCGTGCAACATAAATAATACTTCGCAACTCCCTTGAGGTAGGGGTTGCTCATATTATTCAGAGCGCACAGACTATCATCTCCTACTACCCGATTACTATGTTAAAGTTGTTTACCTAAAGGCGCTCTAATTCAATTCTAGATCGTGTCCTATGCGTGCACTACCCGTCTCATGCCTATGGTCCAGGAGGCTTTGGACCTACTATTAGGTCGTTCCCCATTCCACTAATTCCCCAACTATCTCGTTTACAAATTATTACAGGCCCAAAATAATGAATATGAGTATAAATATTACACACTGATCAACTGCTGGCCCAAGAGCAGGCCCAAATGAAAATCACCCAGCACTGAGTGGGCCTTCAACAGGTTCATTCTCACTCGAATAGAAGACCTAGGTCCAAACGCATCTCAAACAGGAGAGTGTGTCTATTTGCACAGCCCAGGGCCACGCATGAACTCATGCCAAACCCAGCAATTGCAGATAAACCATTTAGCCATATAGGTTAACAAACCACACATATCAATAAATTAAACAACCCTGAAGCAATACCTTATAGGGACAGGATTACATGACATTCAGTAGGATTCACATAAAAGTATATTGGCACTTGCATTTTAGAAGCTAGGGTGACATGATTGGTCAAAGAGGGGCTTGATCATGAAACTAGGAGAACCAGTAGAACTTAGTCTCTACATGGTGAGTCTGACATGAAAAACTAACAACATAGGTTCATAACAAGTGAAAGCGTATAACATGCGCAACATTAGTAGAGTTGGAGATGCATGTCACTTAGGTTAACATGGTAAGCACACATACATGCTTAGTTTTTCAGAACAACAAGTTTATAGTAAAGCATGAGCCAGAATTAGCCTAAAAGAGACTCAAAACCTAGGAGTCTAAGGCATGAAGGTATGATAGAGTCATAGTTAGAGAATGGAAATTACACATAATAAACAAGCAAGTAGGCATGGTCTACGACAGTCAACAAGCAGCCTAACATGCTGAGTATAACATAAAGATTCTGAGGTCTAAAGGAGTCATGGTAGGCATACATATCCACTTAAGGTTAAAAGAAACAGGTAGACCCCAGGGCTTATGCCAGTTAACTATGTATTGAAAGTCAAATAGAAGTTTTAGGAAATACTAAAGAGTGCAGTATTAAACAAACACAACATCAGGGAGCAACATGTTTGACTAAACACTGAGATAGTAATTGGCACATAAGGCTCATGTAAGCAGGAAAACAGTAGAACTACATGAAGGATTCATTAGAAAGAAATTCACTCAAGCAAGTTTTGGACAAGAGATAATATCCTTAAGAATGCAAGAATCCAAGGCAAGGCATGAGAAAGGGCTCTTGAAGAGCAATAGGTAATCAGAATAGCAGAGCAAGCTGAAGGTAATTAGAAATCATTCAAATTACACACATATAACAGACATGCATCGAAGCTCAGAATTCAAGCAGGTTCAGATACTAGAAAAGCACAGGGGTACAGGATAATGCTAAGGCACACATGATTACGAACATAGGCAAACAGTATCATATTGATTCACAAAGTCCTGAATGACACGAACACAAGCAAAAGAGAATAGAATTGCAAGAGTCTCATTATTCACCAGTTTGCAGAACTAAGTAGCTAATAAGGTAGACATTAAGAGCTAGTAACTTTCTTATCAGTAACAAGGAGAGAACAACAGAAACCCCAAAATTCTCAATGCGTCAGAGTTCCCAAGGGTCTCAGATGAACCCCGGGCAGTGCTCACACTGAGAGAGGTCTAATAGTTAAATTTTGGTGGCCTCGGCTTTTAGCCGGCCAAAATCAAAGTCTCAAAATATTGTAGAATGAGTGAGAGTGAGAGAGTAGTGGTAGTAACAGTAGTCAAGCGATGGTTGTCCAAACTTAGAAGGGGAACGAAGAAGGGGGGTTTATATAGTAGTAGAAATAGAACGAACAAACATGGAAAATATCAATCAAGCATAAATAAGAAGAGAAAATATCACATGCAATCAATAATAGAACCGGTAAAGAAGAAATCGAAATTCAAACCCTAGTTGGGTCCAACCAACTGTAAATCGAACCAAAAATGCAAAATCGTTCCTCGCTGAGTGTATATAGACGAAATCATCATCTAAATTCCTAAAATCGAGTCTGCCTGGTCTGTTTTGTAGAGAGTACTTTACAAAACCAAGCAAGTACCTAAGTGATACCACAAAGGAGCAACCAACAGCGAAGGAACACAAATATGGTAAGCAAATAATGGGTGAATCCCATTGTTAACGAGATTTGCAGAGGGATTGAAAAGGGAGGCGGCTAGGGTTCTTCAGAGAAAGGGGGAAGGTTCTAGAGAATTTAGGGGCGGCGAACAGGTATAAATGGGTTAGGGTTTTTTGGGTGAGTGGATATAAAGAGATGGGTAGGTTTATTTTGGGCTGTTGATCATTTGAGATCAACGGCCAGGATCAAAGGGGAAGCAGGGCAGGTTATTTGAAGGGGTTCGACCGGGTTGGCTTAAAGGGATGCTTGTTTTGGCCTATGGGGGTATTGGGCCAGCTTTTGGTCCGAAAATTGGCCTAGTTTTGGGCCAGATTTTAAATAAAAGAAATTATGGGGAAAATAATTTAATAAAATAGCTAAATAAATATAAAAATACTATTTATGAAACTTAATATTTTAAAATAAAATTTTAATATTATAAAATATGTAAAAAAGTATTTTGACCTTGAAATAAAATGATAAATGCAATTAATTGTAAACTATAGGCTATTATTGCAAAAATGTGTAAATAGCTCAAAAATGCAAATATAATTTTACGAAGTGAAGTAAAATGTTATAAAACATACATGTGGGTGTAAATAATAAATTTGGATGATTAAGTCATCACAAAATAATTTAAAAGGATAATTAATAAATATTTAAACAATTTAAATGCTAGAAAATCATTTTTAAAGCCTTAAATATTATTCGAAGTCATTATATGTCTCTTGTAAGTTGGTGATGATGCAGAAATGATATTGTGAAAGTATATATGATATTTATAAAAATATGAGAGCAAAATTGGGTATCAACAATGATTGTGACCCGGTACGAGATGAGGTTTGGAGATTTGGCACGTCATGCTATATGGTTAGTTCCCACCGAGAGGGAGAAGATCACGAGGTTCATTGATGGCCTCAACTATGGTTTACGTTACAGTTTGGCTCGAGAGGTTGAGACAAATGATAGGTTTAACCAGGTGGTCGAGATTGCTAGACGTTTGGAGTAGGTTCGCAGGCATAAGGGTGAGGAGCGAGAGGCCAAGAGACCTCGTGGTCCAGGTTGTTTCAGCAGTGCCTCATCTAGAGGCCAGTTACATTACATTAGAGGTCGTCCTTTTAGACCCGTTTAGATAGCTCGTCATGTTTCTCGTGGTTCTTGAGTTAGCCATAGTTCATATAGTGCTCACCCAGTTTAGTCCTCATTTAGTGCGAAGTATGCACAGAGTTCCGTGCTCCATCTGCTCAGGTTTCCACAAGCAGTTCTTTGGTTTATCAAGGTCAACAGCCTTATAGGAGGCATTGTTATGAGTGTAGAGACTTGAGTCATCTCAAGAGGGATTACCCCAGATTTCTAAGTAGGGTTCCACAATAGAGCTCTCAACCTATGATTTCAGTACCAGCAGCTACACAACCCGCACACCTAGTTAAGGGTTGGACTCAATCCGTACAAGGTTTCCCTAGAGGGGGAGGTCGTTCAGGAGTGGCCTGACTCGTTTCTATGCATTTCCCGCCAGGCCAGAGACAGTTGCTTCTGATGCCGTGATCACATGTATTGTTTAAGTGTGCCACATGGATGCTTCATTGTTATTTGACCCTGGTTCCATTTGTTCTTACGTGTCATTCTATTTTTCTTGTTGTTTGGATATGCCTCGTGATTCCTTAGTTATGCATGTTCATGTATCTATGCCGATGGGGAATTCTATTATGGTGGATAAGGTATATCGGTCGTGTGCGGTTACTATTGGGGGTTGTGAGACTAGGGTTGATCTATTATTGCTCAGTATGGTCGATTTCGGCGTGATTCTGAGCATGGATTGGTTGTCACCATGTCACGCTATTCTTGATTATCAAGCTAAGACCGTGACATTTGTGATGCCGGGGTTGCATAGGGTTGAGTGGAGTTCCTTAGATTATGTTCCAAGTAGGGTTATTTCATATTTGAAGGCTCAACAGATGGTTGAGAATGGATTCTTGGATATTTGGTCTTTGTGAGGGATGTTAGTACTGATACTCTTACCGTTGAGTCAGTTCCAGTAGTGAGGGATTTCCCAGATGTGTTTCCTGCAGATCTGCCAGGCATGCCATCCGACAAGGATATTGAATTTGATATTTACTTGGTGTCGAGCACCCAATCCACCTCTATTCAACTGTATTGCATGTCACCAACATAGTTGAAGGTATTTAAGGAACATCTTCAGGAGTTGCTTGATAAGGGATTTATCAGGCCCAATATGACGCCTTGGGATGCACCAGTGCTATTTGTGAAGAAGAAAGATGGCTCTATGAGGATGTGTATTGATTACAGGCAGCTAAACAAGGTTATTGTCAAGAACAAATACCCACCACCATGTATTGATAATTTATTTGACCAGCTTCAGGATGCTAGGGTATTCTCAAAGATTGGTATGAGATCGGGCTACCATCAATTAAACATTTGGGCTTCAAATATTCTGAAGACGACTTTCAGGACCCCCTATGGTCACTATGAGTTTCTGGTGATGTTTTATGGGCTGACCAATGCCCCAGTAGCCTTTATGCACTTGGTGAATAATGTATTTCAGTCGTATGTTGATTCTATCATCGTTGTATTTATTAATGATATATTGGTGTATTCTCACAGCTGGGAGGATCATGAGCAGCACTTGAGGATCATGCTCTAGACTTTGAGGGAGAAGAAAGTATATGCTAAATTCTCCAAGTGTGAGTTTTGGATCAATTCGGTGGCATTCTTGGGTCATGTAGTATCCAGTGAGTGGATTAAGGTGGATCCGAAGAGGATTGAGTTAGATCACAAGTTGGCCCAGACCGTCTTCTGTTATTCAAATCCGGAGTTTCCCCGGTTTGGCCGGGTATTATCGCCATTTTATGGAGGGGTTTTCATCTATAGTAGCCTCATTGGCTAGATTGAAGCATAAGGGCGCCCCATTCAAGTGGTCTTATGAGTGTGAGAAGAGATTTTAGAAGCTCAAGATTTCTTTGAGTACAAATCCAATTATGCTTTTACCTTCAATATCGGGTTCTTATAAAGTCTATTGTTATGCTTCACAGATTAGCATTAGATGTGTGTTGATGCAGGAGGATAGAGTTACTGCTTATGCTTCGTGTCAGTTGAAGCCCCATGAAAAGAACTACCCTGTTCATGATTTGGAGTTGGCAGTCATTATTCATGCACTGAAGATTTGGAGGCATTATCTTTATGGCATATCTTGTGAGGTGTTCACAGATCACATGAGTCTCCAGCACTTGTTCAAGCAAAAGGATCAGTACTTGAGGCAGTGGAGGTTGTTAGAGCTGCTGAAGGACTATGATATCACAATTCTTTATAATCTAGGAAAGGCCAATGTGGTGGTCGATGCCTTTATTAGGAAGGTTGAGAGCATGGTAAGTCTTTCTTATATTCCAGTTGGGGAGAGACCATTTGTATTGGATGTTCAGGCTTTGGCCAATCGGTTTATGAGGTTGGATATTTCGGAGTCCACTAGAGTTCTTGCTTGTGTGGTATCACGATCGTCCTTGTTTCAGAGCATCAAGACACATTAATATGATGATCCCCATTAGCTTGTCCTGAAGGACAAGGTGCAACACGGTGATGCTAAGGAAGTTACTATTGGTGATGACGAGGTATTAAAGCTACGGGGTCGGATCCTTGTTTTGAATGTGGATAGGTTGCGTGAGTTGAATCTTGAGGAATCCCATATTTCGCGGTATTCCATTCATTCGTGTGCCGCAAATATATATAAGAATTTGAGGCAGCACTATTGGTGGCGGAGGATGAAGAAGGATGTTGTTGAGTATGTTGCTCAGCGTTTGAAATGTCAGCAGGTGAAGTATAAGCATCGGAGACTCGATGGGTTGCTTCTAACATTCCGGAGAGGAAGTGGGAGCGTATCACTATGAATTTTGTAGTTGGACTTCCACGGACCTTGAGAAGATTTGATGCAGTGTGGGTCATTGTGGACAGACTGACCAAGACTGCATACTTCATCCTAGTTATGACTACCTATTCTTCAGAGCCCCTGGCTTGAATTTATCTTTGCAAAATTGTTCACCTGCATGGTGCCCGTGTCTAGTATCTTGGATCGAGGCACTCAGTTCATTTCACATTTTTAGAGAGCAGTGCAGTGTGGGTTGGGCACAGAGGTCGAGCTGAGTATAACATTTTATCCCCAGACGGACGAACAGTCTGAGCGTACTATTCAGATGATGGAGGACATGTTACGTGCCTATATCATTGATTTCAGAGGTTCATGGGATCAGTTTCTACCACTAGCAGAGTTTGCCTACAACAACAACTATCAGTTGAGTATCCAGATGGCTCCTTATGAGGCCTTATATGGGAGGCAGTGTCGTTCTCCAGTGGGTTGGTTTGAACCCGGGGAGGCTAGGTTGTTGGGCACTGATGTGGTCCGTGATGCATTAGAGAAGGTGAAGTTGATCCAGGAGAAGCTTCGTACAACAGAATCCAGGCAGAAGAGTTATGCTGACAGGAAGCCTCGTGATGTTGCATATATGTTGGGTGAGAAGGTTCTACTCAGAGTTTCTCCCAAGAAGGGTGTGATGAGGTTTGGGAAGAGGGGCAAGTTGAGACCTAGGTATATTGGTCATTTTGAGGTGCTTGAGAGAGTTGGAGAGGTGGCCTACATACTTGCCTTGCCACCTAGTCTATCGAGAGTTCACCTAGTGTTTCATATTTCTATGCTCCGTAAGTATTATGGTGATCCGTCACATGTTTAGGACATCAGCACAGTACAATTACATGGGGATTTGACTTATGATGTGGAGCTGATGGCCATCTTGGATCGGCAGGTTGAAAAGTTGAGGTTAGAGAATATAGCATGAGTGAAGGTTGATTGGAGAGGTCAGCCGGTCGAGGAGACTACTGACTGAGCGGGAGATGCGGAGAAGATATCCACACCTTTTGGAGACTCCAGGTATGATTCTACACCCATTCGAGGATGAACATTTGTTTAAGAGGGAGAGAAGGTAACGACCCAGCCAGTCATCTTGAGCACTTTAGCCTCATTTCACCTATTTGAGGCTTTACATATGTGTATTTGTGGTTACGTGACTTGCCGGGGTAATTGGTTTGGTTTTTGGGATGTTTCAGAGTGAATTGGGAGACTTAGTCTCATGGTTGGAAGCTTAAGTTGTAAGAGTTGACCAGAGTTTGACTTTTGTGTAGACGACACCAGATTTGGATTTAGAGGTTCGTAGGTCGGATTGGTGCTTTTTGGCGAACGTTGGAATATGAAAGACAGTATAAGAAAAGCCCTTAAAAACTTACAAGATTTTATTGAACGAACATTAAAAACATAGGGGAAATAGAAAGATTAGAGAATACTAGGGAGAGAGGTCTTTGAAATTTGGGAAAATTTCTTCTACCTCTTACAATGGGAATTGGGTCTTAAATAGACTAGAAGAGAGATGCCTTTTCATCTTAGGCTTACAAGTTTACCGCTTAAATTTGTTAGAAAAAATTTAGTGGTAGACAAAGAATAAAGTGGGTGGTTACTTTTGAAAAAGTAAAAGTGGCTGTTTTTTGTAAAGTAAAAGGATAAGATTCCTTTTGTTTTGTTCGTCTTGATGATGGGCTTCTTTATTCGCAGTTGGGGTCCATGTAGGCCAAAGCTATGCCCTTTGGGTTGCACATGTCTCCGTTACTACTTTCTCCTGATGAAGCAACATCTTCTATTAGCTGCATGATTTGATGTTCTTCGTAGTTGTCAATATTTTGCAGAGCTTGCTTGAGCTTTTCTTTGAGCGCTGCTTTTGAAGATGAAGCTTTTGTAAAGCTTTATTAGACATTTGTTTTGGGAATCTGTTGTTTAGGGGTCCAGCCTTTGATTTTGATTTCTTTAGACAGATATTTAATTCTATCAAATTCTGCCTTAGAAAAGTTCCAACTAATAATAAAAGAAATTCTTTTCTGAATAAAGTATTTGCACATTTTAATGTGCTCTGGTAAGGATGATATTGCCTCTTTAGTATGAAAATCTTCAAACCTGTTAAGGAATTGTTGAGGAAGTATTTCTCTGTTTCCTCCAAAAATGTTCCACCACTCGTAGAACCATCTTGGGATTATCGCCTTAGTGACTTCTAGGCAATACTTAATAAACCAAGTGTGTCCTGGCCTGAGGTATAGGAAGTTGAACCAGGCAGCTTTGTAGTCATGCCAGTTATATGTTTGAGGTCGATGCATCATTGATAGTACTATAGGTGTGTGCAAGTGATCAGCAAACCATTCAAGTGGTGATAGTATTTTCTTAATAGTAACTCTAGAGTAGTTGATGTACTCTGGATTTTTGTCGTTTAAAGTATGCTCTACTTCTATAGAATCAGTGTCAATAAGGATGGCTTCATAGTACCTTCTTATTTATAGGGATTTTCGGTATCCACGAAATTAAAATCTGTAAAACAAGGTTTAATAAGGTCTTCAATTCTGAGACCTTCATATTCTTTGTCGAGTGCTAGCAAAGGTAATACCTGGATGGTAACATATTCAAAATTTTCTTCTTTTGGAAGATCATTTTGTGGTTTCTTTGCCGAAGGGTTGACTGCTTCTGCAAAAGTCTCTGGGACTTTCATAGCGTAACTTTCTTTGGTTTGAATTGAGGAATTAGAAGTTGATCCTTTTTCAAAAGGTTTTGTTGGTTGGAGATTGGTCAGTTTCGCTGATGGAACTGGTATTGGGGCTGGAAGCTTGGGATACTCAGCTAAAGCTGTATACCTATTTTGGGAAGGAAGTTGGAGACTTTAAGGGGCTGTTGTTTTGTTTGGAGTAATAGAAGGAAGAACAAATGGTCTAGCCATTTATGGGTTATTGGTCTCTTTTCCTTTGGTAGGAGTATTAGGCTTGAAGGGCCTCATTTTTTCCCTGTAAAAATTCTCTTGTTAGAAAATCAGGTAAAGAGTTATTTTCTTCTTTAATAAAATCTATTTTGAAATCAAAGCTAGATAGTAGAGCTTGCCATCTAGCAAATATTTGTTTTGAAACAAGGTTTTTGGCATCTTTTTGAAGAATCTCTTTGGCAGATTTACAATCAACTCTTACTAAAAATTCTTTGTTTATAAGATCGTCTTGAAACTTGGTAATACATAGTACTATAGCCAAGACTTCTTTTTTAACGGTATAATAGTTTTTCTGGGCAGAATTCCAGATTCCAGATGTAAAACAAACAAGTTGTTCAAGGGATCTTAAGGTTATTCTTTGTTTAAGAATTCCTCTGTATCCTATGTCGGAAGCGTCTGTTTCAACAATCATAAAAGCTTCTGGGTTTGGGATTCCTAAGCATGCAAGGTTTTGTACTAAACCTTTTATTTGGATGACTAATTGTGTCTGTTCAGAGCTCCAAGGACCAGGATTCTTCCTAAGTCTTTTATAAAGAGGTTCACAGACCTGCCTAATATTTGGGATAATATCAACTACGCAGTTGAGACTTCCTAGAAATCTTTGAAGCTGGTTTTTATCAGTAATATCATTAGGGAATTTTGAAGAGAATTCTATGGCTCTACAAATTGGTTTGTAAGATCCTTGGTATAGGTCGTGGCCTAAGAATCTAATGGCGGTCTGAAAGAGCTTGATCTTCTTAGCACTGACTACTAGACCATTTATCTTAACAACTTTAAAGAAGGTGTTGAGATGCTTAAAATGAGAATCTATGTCCTCAGAGAAGATAAGGACATCATCTATATAAATAATAGACATGTAGCTATAATCATTAAAAATGGAATTCATGCTATTCTGAAATTCAGAGGGGGCATTCTTAAGCCCAAATGGCATAACGTTCCATTCATACTGACCGAAGGGAACACTAAAAGCAGTTTTGTATCTGTCTTTCTCGGCTACTTGAATTTTTCAGAAACCAGATTTCATATCGAACTTGCTATAAACATTAGCTTTGTAAGTTCTCTTTAAGAGATCCCTTTTGTTAGGAAGGGGATATCTAATCTATTTAAGGACAATATTTAAAGGCTTATAGTTTATAACTAACCATGGTGCTCCTCTTTCTTTCTCTGCACTATTACTAACATAAAAGGCGGAACAACTCCAAGGGGATTTAGAAGGGCGAATAATGTTATTTTTTAGAAGATTTGAAATCTCAGCTTTACAAGTTTCCATCATTTCTTGATTCATTTGAATAGGTCTTGCTTTGGTGGAGGTGACATGTTCATTGAATCCTTCAATGTATGGGAATTCAATCAAATGTCTTTTTCTTTCCCAAAAGGCATTAGGAAAATCAGAGCATATTTCCTTTTCAAAAAGTTTTTGAAGATTAGCTATTTTAGTTACTATCTCCGGAAATTTTAAAATCTGCTCGATTTTCTTAACTTTTATTTCATCTTTTAAAAAGGTGATATGTTGAGAAAGTTTATTAATACGAAAAATTTTGTTTTTTCTTATGAAATTACTTTCATCTGGTGAAAGGGTTTTTACAAAAGAAAAGTGTAAATCTTTTCCTAAAATGTGTGTAGTGATACCATTTAAACCTGTAATAAAAGGTTTTATTTGAGTAATAAAAGGAATTCCTAAAATGATATCTTCATTTATATCTTCAGTTATGATAAAGTCATTTGTCAAGCAAATATCATTGTTACATATATGAGCTTTTGAAAGTTTGTAATTAATTCGTAGTTGTTCTCCTGTAGCGGAGTATAGTTTGGAAGTACTTTTTTCTAAATACTGAGTGGGAACAATAACCTTTCATGATACAGTTGCGATCTGCACCAGTGTCAAGTAAAGCAATTCTGTTAATAATAAAGTTTTTGATAATACCAATTTTAATCGGGATATGATAGCTCTGAGGTTTTATACTAGTTATAACTGTAATACCTGGAGCGTTAGATGCGGAAGTCTTATCTTGAGTAAGACTGTGGCTGACAGGATTATCATATTCTGGGTGATGATCATTTTCGAGATCTTTAGGAAGTTCTTCTTCTTCGAATTTGTGTTCATAGATTTTGTCCTGTTTAAGGACTTGTTCTGTAAGAACATCGAGTTCGACTTGTCCAAGTGTGGATTGTATGTCTCTGATTTCTTCTTTTAGTTCTGAGACTTCATGTTTAAGATTAGAGATTGATGGCTCGGAAGACTTATCAAAATGAGACATGATTTGTTTCATGCTAAATGGTTCAATGGTTAGTTTTGACTTAGGTTTATCATTGCTATGATTGAGGATGAGATTTTTGAGCTCTAGGAAATAACGATTTCTGGATTTGTCATTATTGATGTGTTGAATAACATCATAGAGAGTTTCTTTAGAGCTGTCAGAAAGAACTCTTATTGATGGTGAGGTGTTGCCACGTGTATAGTAGGTTTCATTGCAGTGGCGCTCTCTTCCAGATTGGATAGAATCGGACTCATAAGCGATGTTAAGGTCTTCTTCATCGCAGTAATCATTTGAAGAATAATTTAAGGAGGAATCAGAATTGTCTTCTTCTAGGATGGAGAAGAGTTCCTTTTTGGTATCTTCACTTATTTCTAGAAGATTGATTTTCTTCTTTTGCTTGTCTGATTTGCATTCCTTGGCCATGTGTCCGGTTTTTCCACAGTTCCAACAAACATCTTTGGGTTTGTTTGAAGACTTAGAAGGTCTACGAAATTTGAATTTCTTTCTAGGTGAATTTTTGTAAATTCTTCTAGATTTGCTGTGATGGACCTTTCTGGAAGATCTAGAGTTTTTGTCTCTTTTTGAAGAGAGAGTAGAAGGGGCAACAACGTTTGTGTAACTGAAGTCTTGGCAGAAGCTTCCTAATTCTTTTCTAGAAGAAAATCGTTCTTTCTTAAGTTGACTTTTCATCTTGATATCAGTGCAGAGTTCAAGACCAACAACATTAATGATTCTAACGAGGTCTCCATAGGGGATTTGATGATAAGGAATTTTACCATCACAACGATCTTGGATTTTTGTCCTAACCTTGTTTGCGAATAATGGGGGAAGCCCGCTGACAAAGCGTTCTTTCCAGAAATCTAGATGACAATCAGGTCTTATCATAACCTTACTAATGAATTGGTTTTTATACCAAATAAAGTCATCCAGAGTTGGGCAAGACAGATTATTTAAAATTTGTAAACGTCTATCTTGGAAGAGTTTGGGTTCCCCAATGAAGTGTTTGGCTATATGATAAAGAAGGGTAGCACAAGCGTCTTCTTTAGTGATCTGGGAGGTGGTCTCCATGTTTGTTCCTTCAGTCTTAACGATTGTTTCAACAGCTGTAGCGGAGTATATGGCTTGTTTTATATCATCAGTGAAATAATTATCCCACCAATGTTTTAACATGCCAGTGAATCCTACTACAATCATAGAGGAGGCTTCTTTATCAGAGGAGCCTCGTATTTTGTAAGTTCTGACAGAGACACCCATTTCATGGAGTTTATTGTATATCTGATGCTCAGCCAGACCATCGATGTTCCTTCCATGATGCTTCTTCCTTCATGAGCAGTAGAGTGGAGGAAATAGTTTTCTTCACTAAACATCACGAAATGAAGGACGCTTATGATAATTTTTCTGATTATGAAAGCGATCATTGGAAAGCTTATTAAGGAGGGCTTCTTTCTCTTGGATAGTGGAATTTTTTCCTTGTTTGGAAATACTGAAGTTAGCCGATTGTTCATTGATTTTATCAAGGATGTTACCAGAGACTTCAAAAGTATCTTTGAGTTTTGGATACTTATCTTTAGAGAATTCAATCATTTTAAAAACTGGGTTTGGCTAAATGCTTTGGCTAGTACTTGGCTTTGAAAGAGTTGGTTTTCCGCTAAATAAAGATTTTTCTTTGGAGTCTTCTATTTGTTTAGAGACTACATGAATAAGTTGGTTGGTGTAGTTGTTTTGCTCGATAATTCGATCAACATCAGAACAAATAACCATGCTAGTAGGTTTTTCGCTTTTGGTTTTGAAAGGTGAGGCAGAGATAACTGTGTTGGAAGATGGGATAATCCCTTCTAAAGGAGGAGTAACAGATTCAACAACTTTGTTGTTAGCTGTATACCACTTTTTGATAAGGACTTGCAAAGAATCCTTTTGGTTTTTGATCTTGCCGGATATTTCAAACCATCTAAAGAAGTCGATTTCACATCTAATTCTTTTCATCTCTGACATCCAACAATATCTGAATTTTTTCTCTTTGTTTAAGAGAATAAGTGGCCACATACCATTTTCTTTTTGTTTGATTGTCAGGATGAATCTAGAGACGATTGAGGATCTCAGGATCTGGGATAAAAGAGTTACCTGACTTAATCATCTTAAGGAATTCAGGTACTTCTTGAGGAGGGTTTATATCGCTAGGGGTTTGACTAGCGGGATGGTCTTAGTAATAGACTTTCGGGATTGCATAGGAGAAATCTACTCCTGTGACTTTCCCTTTGTCGTTATTGGTAACGTTTGGATTTTCAACTGAAATTGCACTTTCCTCCAGGGGTTTTGAAGAAGAAGGCATGGAAGGAACTGTAGACTTTCTTCTAAAGGAACTAGTTCTGCTTGATAGAGTGGAACCTGAACCTATGAATTTGAGGTCTATAGATCCATCAGGAAATTGAATAACTTGTTCAATTTGGGATCTTTCAAGATTGGAAGTGGAAGGTTTAGTTATGGCATCAAATTGCCATTCATCACTTGAGAGTATATCATTCTAGTTAAGGAGTCTAGGTACAAATACTGTACTATGCTCAGTATTTGCTTCCATAAGCATGGTGACTCCCTTGACACTTTCAACTCAAGATTTTGGTGCAAGAGTGGTATCCATAAGTCGGTAATAGACTCGATGAATGATAGCTACCTCACTAGTGTTAGCTTTGCTATTCATATTCTTGGTTTTGACATTTAACGTCAAGGTATCCATGACGTTAGGGTCATTGATATCAACCGAGAAATTAGGGTAGCAATTAAAGTATACCGGGCCATTGGCTAGGTTACTTTGAAGGACTCCTAAGAGAGAGTCGTCAAAATTTAAGAGACTAAACCTTTTCTAAAGAGAGGTTTGACAGCAACATGGACCAGACCTATATGCAAATAATTGAATTGATGTTTATATCTATTCAAGTCTTGTTTAGAGAGTAATTTAATAATTTCTAAAGAATTATTAATAGCAATAGTAGACTCACAGGTTTTAATGTTATGCTTCTTAATAAAGCTGAAACTTCCTATTTTATAAATCTTTTTGAAAGGTTCATTGGGAATGTTCCAATTTTGTAAGTCAGTTTCTAGCTTAGCAATCTTAGTAGCTTGAGAAGATAAATTAACATTATTTAAAACATACTGGTTTGAATTCATATTTGAGAAAATACAGTCTAGGGGCTTATTGAGCAAAATAACTATTCAATATATGTAATAGTAAAACAGTAAATATGCAAATATATATCAGATACTGTACCTCAATATCAAAGATCTAATGGCTTCTTAGTAAAGTCTTCTTGGGTTTACATATGTTTTCTCTAAAGTCATCTTAGCAACGGGATCACCTAACATGGTCTAAACGCCCACCTCGGCAACAACGACCTATCATTTTGAGGCTACCCAACGTCTGAACCAGATATTAATCGGTTACCTCATACTTATAGAGAAAATAAAGACCTCATACGAAACTTAAAAGCATTATAGAACATGATTTTAAAGAAGAGTAGTAAGATAGATATAAGCATAATCAAGTTTTAAATTACAATATTAAAAGTAATTTTGCCATGCCCTAGACAGTATAGGTACTTAGCGTTCCATTCGACCACACCCGCGGGTCATAATACATATCACGGTTGCAAAGGATACTACCGGAGGTTCGTAGAGATTTTTTCTTCTCTTTCGGCACCATTGACAAAGTTGACGCATAAATCAACTAAGTTTCAGTGGACGGAGGCTTGCGAGCGAAGTTTCCAAGAGCTTAAGAACAGGTTGACCTCAGCGCAAGTTCTAACACTTCCAGAGGGTCCAGAGGGTTATGCTGTGTATTGTGATGCCTCAGGTGTCAGGTTAGGATGTGTCCTGATGCAACATGGGAAGGTAATTGCGTATGCTTCAAGGCAGTTAAGGAAGCACGAGAAGAATTATCCAACCCACGACCTAATTTTAGCTGCGGTTGTCCATGCACTTAAGATATGGCGACATTATTTATATGGTGTTCGTGTTGATGTATTTACAAATCATAAAAGTATGCAATATACATTCAAGCAAAAAGAGTTGAATTTGCGACAGAGGCAATGGCTTGAGTTATTGAAAGATTATGATGTTAACATTCTCTACTATCCAGGGAAAGCTAATGTTGTAGCAGACGCCGTAAGTTGCCGATCTATGGGTAGCTTAGCACATGTAAAGGCCGAGAAAAGACAATTAACTAGAGAAATTCATCAATTGGCTTATTTGGGGGTTCGGTTAGTAGATTCCGACGATGGTGGAGTTGTACTCCAAAACACTGCAAAATCATCTCTCATAGCTAAAGTCAAGGAAAGGCAGTACGAGGACCCAGAGTTGGTCGAGTTGAGAAAGCGATTTCCATAACAGAATAATCCATTATTAGAGCTCAAGGGAGATGGGGTTCTCAAATACAGGGGTTGTCTGTGTGTTCCAGATGTAGTAGGGCTACGAGACAGGATTATGTCAGAGGCACATTATTCGTGGTACTCCATTCATACTGGGTCGACGGAGAAGTATCATGACATTAAGGATGTATACTGGTGGAATGATATGAAGAAAAACATTGTTGAGTTTGTCGCCCAGTGTCCTAGTTGCCAGCAGGTGAAGGCAGAGCATCAGAAGCCTGGAGGGCTAATGCAGACTATGGAGATCCCGATGTGGAAATGGAAGGCGATAAACATGGACTTTTTCACGGGTTTACCTCGTTCTCATCGTAAGTTCGATTCTATATCGGTGATAGTTGATAGGCTCACAAAATTAGCTTATTTCCTACCGGTCAGATCTACATATACAGCAGAAGATTATGCAAAGTTATATATTAAGGATATAGTGCAGCTACACGGAGTACCAATATCTATTAAAGATGACCGTGGGGCCCAGTTTATAGCACATTTTTGGAGGTTATTTCAGAGAGGATGGACAAGCCGAGCGCACAATTCAGATGCTCGAGGATATGTTACGAGCATGTGTGTTGGATTTTAAAAGGAGTTGGGATGAAAATCTACCTCATGTCGAGTTTGCATATAATAACAGTTACCACTCATATCCAGATGGCTCCGTACGAGGTCTTATATGGGCGTAAGTGCAGATCTCCTATAGGGTGGTTTGATGTTGGAGAATCTCAGCTACATGGGCCAGACCTAGTTCAGCAGGCCGTAAAGAAAGTAAAGCTTATCCGGGAGTGACTGTTGACAGCTCAGAGTCGCCAGAAGTCATATTCTAACGTGCGGTGACGAGACTTAGAGTTTGAGGTTAATGACTGGGTATTCTTAAAGTTATCCCCTATGAAGGGCATGATGAGGTTTGGCAAGAAAGGCAAGCTTAGCCCACGGTATATTGGGCCTTATAGGATCATTCAGAGAGTGGGCCAAGTAGCTTATGAGTTAAAATTGCCCTCAGAATTGGAGTCAGTCCATCCGATGTTTCAAGTATCTATGCTACGGAAGTGCATTAGCGATCCTACTGGAGTGGTGCCCACAAATGATGTACAGATTATGAAGGACTTGTCATAGGAGGAAATTCCAGTTGCCATCCTAGACCAACAAATCCCCAAGCTACGAAATAAAGAGGTAGCCTCCGTGAAGTTTTTATGGAGAAGCAAGAATATGGAAGAGATGACATGGGAAGCGGAGGAAGAAATGAAGTATAAATACCCCCACCTATTTCAAACTGAATATATGGCTCGAGATGGGATGCTACAGCACAACTCTATTCAGGCTAGTAGGTCATCAGGTAAGCTCTTATTTTGTGACTTTCAGTATTTATGATTTACGACTATTTGAGGTAAAGTGTTGTTATTTATAGACATTGGCCATGTGTGGCATGCATAGTATGTTTTCTGGCTGCATGCAGTTTGGTTATAGTCTAGTGTATGGAGGAAATTCTGGCAAATTTTATCCAAATTCTCTAAAAGTAAACATTCGAGGACGAATGTTCCCAAGGGGGGAATGATGTTACACCCTATATTTTCATACGTAAAACTGCGTCGTGAGAAAACTAATGTAGGACCCAAAAATGAGATCATCTTTGAAAATATATAAAGCAAGTTAATCATGTTACCTCGAAAGTTACAAATATTGAAGATCATGAACAACAAGTACAAAGAGGGTTGGAAGGTTCAAAAGCTAAAGGAATTGAAGAAAATAATGTTTCGTCGAAAGCCGCCAAGTTGGGAATGTTATAGCATGTACTTTTGGGGTGAGACAATGGTGTTTAACATGATAAGGAGGTTATGTTATGAGTTATGTTATTCGTATGATAGTCGTGTGTTATGTTTTGAAGTCAAGCGAGTGGTGGAACAAAAGTCGATGAAAGTCATCAAAAGTTACATTCATAAGTTTTACTGAAACTTTGGGTCAAATGTAACTGCGATTTTCTCGCAATATACTTAGAGTTATGGAGTTTTCCACCCATCAAATTAAATATCTATGAGTATAATTTCCAACGCATTAAACCGTTTGTCAATACGATATTTGGAGTAGAGAGATGTGGGCATTTTTGCGAGACTGCGCAGACTGTCACCTACTTGCTTAAACGAGAATCCAAAACTGGGCCAATTCGGGTCGTTCAAAGAGGCCTTTTTAAAGACCTATCCCCTTCATATATTAGGATGATAATAGGGCAAAATAACTAGACTTAATCTCTGCAAAAATTCTCCCAAAATATTTCCCCCAAACCCCAATTGATTTTCTCTCCCTTTCAAGTTCTAATTAGAGGTAAAGCCTAGAGTTTGAAGAACCAAGATAGGAGTTGAGTTATCCAACAAATAAAGTAATTTTACTGCTCTATTTCATCCATTTTTTATGTTGTAGATGCATATTAAGTCGTTCTATATTTGTAAGAACTCACGGGACGGTGATCGAAAGTCGTGAGTTCGAGTTATTCACTTATAGCGGACTATTTTTTGGTGTTGTTGGGCTGCGTGTTTTACTACTATTTTGTGAAGTTTTGAAGAAGGAAGGGTGTGGAGAAACACCACATAAATGCAGTATGTTGGGCTGGTTGTTCGTCGTAATATTTTCGGGTTGTTGACAATACTACGGTGGTCGTTTTGTGTATGAAGAGATTGAGGTGTGTTGGGCTGTTTTGTAGTATTGTGTGGTGTACATAAGGTTGGAAAATAATGTATATATATTGTTATTGTTGTTTTTTGTGTTATCATTAATTTGGAGGAAGTAAGGATTATAGGGGAGATGATGTCCGTTTTAATACAAAATAAGCATGTCGTTCGTTGTGCGATAGCTGTACCTTTCATAACTTAATGATAGTATTATTATCGTTGTTGTAGATTAAGGTGAGAAGAGGCGAGTTCAACTTGGTGATTGGAAAGATTGTGATAAGGTATGTTAAGGCTAAGACCTTCCTTCATTTTGGCATGATCTCGTAGCTACATGTGTTGATAATAAGACATAAAGAGAAGTTCGTATTCATGACTTTATTCACATTATTTTAGTCTCATAAGTTACAGTATTATTCCTTATCGAGACTCTATATTCAATTTAGTATTGTCTTCTTCTAGTCAAGAGAGCAGAGGGTCTATATATATATATATATATATATATATATATATATATATATATAGCATTACAGTATTTTCACCACCATCGAGCTATAATCGGTGGGCAGGCACCTATTGGGCAACCTTTGATCAGATGGTAAGTTATATACCGAGTCTATTGTGGCCGAGTGCCTATGAGCGAGCCTAGAATGGCCGAGATATAGAGCCTAGTATGGCCGAGCGCCTATGAGCGAGCCTACTACGGCAGGGCAGTTACACATACCGAGCCTTATAGGGTCGGGCAGCTATTTTACATACTATATGGAGAGAGTTGAGTTAGTATCAGCAGGTAAGCATATCTTCAGATTATTTTTGACTCCTAATTACATTTACTTATTATATCATCAGTTCAGTTTCAGCTTTCAGTTATTCGGTTGCCTTACATACTCAGTACATTATTTTGTATTGACGTCCCTTTGTTGGGGTCGCTGCATTTCACGCCTGCAGGTCCTGATAGACATATGGATAGACCTTCCCAGTAGACAAAGCTAAATATCAGCTTGGTTGGTAAGCTCTACTTCCCCGGAGTTACTAGGTCTAGACCTTGGAGTCCGTTTTATATGTACATATTTGATGGGTAGGCCGAGGCCCTATCCCGACCATGATACAGTTCAACTATCTCTAGAGGCTTGTAGACAAGTCCTGTATAGTTTATATATCAGTAGATGTTCATGGCGGTCTCGTCAACCTGCACATTTATATATAGATATATATATTTAAATATATATGAGTTTTTGGGTATGTTTACCCCTTAAATAAGAGAGACGATATTTTCAGATGATTCAGAATATGGCCCCATCGGCCTAGGTTGAGGGTTACCCCTCTAGAGTTCACAGTTACAGAGTGATACGCTCAGGCCTAGTATGGTACCGGGTGCCGGCCATGCCTCTTCAGGTTTGGGGCGTGACAAATTTGGTGATAACTATGGGTGATCCCACATCACCCCAATCCATATAAGCCGACAACACCACCTAACAGAAGATCCTTACTTCAACCTTAGTCCATAAATCTTAAAACCCAAATCCAACATCGGAAACTCATTATATGAACTGATTCTTGCATCTATGCACCGTATAACTCTGAACAAGCTGTATCAATCCATAACCAAATCTTAAGACATAATCACATGATATATCACATAACTCAAATACTCATAGTAATAACTTCTGACTGCAATAGTTGCTCGATAACCAACCCGACACCGGTAACAAACTTTATATCAACTAAAATCTTGTTCTGAACCTTTGTACATTGCCAATGATGAAAGAAACATACAGAAACTAATAACTACCCATCGAATTAACAAGTTGTGGAGCTCTCTTGCCTGATAAGAACCATAGCCAAAATCTAAACCGACTAGTGACACAATTCTTGCAAACATACGTTAATAAAATCTGATGGCACTCATTTCAGGCCCAATAACCTCACCTCATCCAGTAAAAGCTAATCGACCAACCTGTCAAACAAATACTACTTAGAGCCACATACCATGCAATCTGTGCACCAACGGACAATAACTCAAATATACGCAATAATGGAAAGAGAATGGAAATGAAGAACCCATTCCGCCAGCTCAACAGATACCACCACGAAGTGTAATGCTATCAATCCACCACACAAGGGGAAACATAACACACAAAATAAGCATAAAGGATCATATCCTAGCATAACGCTGCTGCAATGCATGACCCAATCCAACATCGGTCCACCTGGTATACGTCGAGCCATGATACTAACAATCAACAACCATAAGTATATCAACATCAAACACATGAAGCACGTAACCATAACTATAGAGATATGGATATCACTATATACCAGAAATAAGAAAACCATAACCAAGGCACAATCAACCATTCATAACCCCAACAACAATCTCGCTCAAATTTCACTACAAAGCCCAAACATAACTGCATCGGTGTGCAGATAACCAACAGATCACAACCTATCGCAGTATAGGAGAGTAACACATGGACATATAAAAACACGAATGTGATCCACCCTAACCTATAACATACCCCTCCACAATAACTATGTTGAGTAGATAAATCTGACCCAATTTAGAACACACATTCTTATTAGACCTACTAGTAGCCTCCAAATCAATTCCGATCCTTTCGAAGTAGGTAGATAGCCTCCGAAAAGCCCACAATAACATATCATCTATAGTACATACCATAAGTTGCCACCTCTTAACATACCTTAACCATTCACAACCATGGAACAATTGGCCTCGAGAACCCTCTTAGTTTTCAAATCCCTAGAATAGTAGAATCTCCATATCCGATCACAACTATACTACTCAAATAACTGATACATTCCTCACATATGGTCATCCCACAAGAATTACTTCTATAATTCTTTTGTGCCACAAAGCAAAAATCTGGACATCAGTAGTCGATCAATTAGGCAATTACCATAATATCAGTCAAGCATCCGTAAGTCGAAACATAGTGCGGCTTCTGGAGTGCGCACCCTTCTTAGATGGAATCAAATAATGCTAGCATTCTTCTAAACATATGAAATCGTCCATGATGTCTAGAACTCGTGACCCTATCAAGGCAAAAATCATAACACACAACACGTTCCTTATGTAAGTGGCAAACATCCAACTCAAGATGTGGTCGACACTATCAAGAATTCTTTGAGGCCGTCCGCACATCACCAAGCCATCAGAACTAAACTTACCCAACTCAACCAAGTCAGGCAGGCTGTCAAACCCAAGAATATTTCCATAGAACACTGGTGAAACATTACCATACCAAAAACTAGTTACCTTTATTGGTATGCTGACCCAACACCACCGAGCTGACCCATTTATTCTAATCCTCCTCAACTTGTCTTCAGGTCAACACTTTCCCGTATCGGTACACAATGATCCTAAGTCAAAGCTCATTGTGGAAGACCCTAGCACGAACATCATTGCCCGAAAACCCATAAACCGTTGTATTTCCTCTAGAGCACCCAATAATATTGCATTCAACATACCCACTCTGAAGAGACCTTTTGTGAATCTGTAGGTGTTTCTCTAACCTCTCTGATACTGAAATTTAGATTTAGCAATGATACAGATATTTTGCAAGTTCCAGCAGTATCCCATGATAATCTCAGATCTTAGTCATGTACAATGTCGGGGAACCCCTCAACTTTGCATATATACCTCAGACCCAAGACTGATATGACACTTGCCCATGCAATCTGATCATTGATAGTAGACTCCCATACTTAGCGCTGAGTCATAGGGCACAACATCCGATGATCCACATCACCAACCTTCATAAGCTCATACAGCACCAATCAGATACACAAATGAGTTTTATCCCACACTTGAACAACTGAAGATCTACCAACACGTCTGTGTCCTTAGTTTGGACAAAACCTCGAGACAATGATCGAACATCTATGGCCCTCTCATAGCCCATCTGCAACATTACAAACTGTCGTAGCATAGCTGATGCCGAGCGCAGAACATCATATACGAGTGGATGTAAAGGGATATAAGATGTATGCTTCAAGCTGAATCAATGCCGCACGATAAGGAATGAAAGGAGTGGTTCCTAATAGTTTCGTAGCCTCTCGAAGATAAGCACAGACGTCTCCGTACCGAGCCGCAAGACTCTACTAAACTTGCTTATGAATCATAGTACCTATGAATCTAGAGCTCTGATACCAACTTGTCATGACCCCAATTTCCCACCTTAGGATGTCGTGATGGCATCTAGTCTCTAAGACTGAGGTAAGCCTAACACATGTTGATTTAATAACAGATTTGTACTATTTAATCATTTATCATAAACCATTAATTGACATACATATCCGCAAGTGGCCAACAATTATACATTTCCCAAAACTGGTAGTACGAAGTCATAAGCACTACTAAAACACACTTGAATTTCTAAACACAATGATGTTTTGAATAACAATTTAACAGTAGCATAATGAAGTAAGATGGTGACTCCGAGGCTTGCGAACGTCAACCAGGTATACCTTGAAGTCTCCCGCCGCGCATATGCAACTCTCAACAACACAATCAGAGTACCTGAATCTGCACAAAAATGTGCAGAGGCGTAGCATGAGTACACCACATCGGTACCCAGTAAGTATTAAGTCCTACCTCGGTAGAGTAGTGACGAGGTCCGGTCAAGACACCTACTAGACATAAAAACTTGTTCAGGATATACATAAGCTAACAGTGGAAAGAACATCAATGTAAGACCAACGACGTAAAAATTATTGATTTACAACAAACAATGAAGAAATAGAAACATAAATGGCAGCAAGTAGAAAATGAGTAATAAAGAAACAACATAATCATAACACCGATGAGATGTAAATTGTAAGGCCCCATAGAATTTTGCCAAGAAATTTGAGGTTTTGTGGTGCCGAGGTAGACTTATATGTTTGAGGATTGTAGATGGACTTTTGATTGAAGAATGCATTGAAGAAGTTGGTGGAATATTTGGCAGAAGAAGCCAATTATGCGGTCGGATTCACGACCACAGATCCATTTTGTGGGCCACATACCCGTCACAGACTTGAGCAGAAAAATTGTGAATTTTGAAGGTCGTTTCACGGTCCATTCTGCGATCGTATATCCATTTTGTGGTCCGCACATTAGTCGCAGATTTGGCATGAAGAAATTTGGAGAGTTATTCTGCGGTCCACTCTGCAGCCGCATAAGTGGTTTGCAGACCGCAGACCTGTCCAGACCAGCCGAGTTTTTGGTATCACTTTCGTTGTCCATTTTGCGGGCCGCATAGCTGTTACGCAGTACATTCTACAACTGGAGACCTGAGTTCAGAGGGTCCATTTTCCTATTTTTATAACCCGACCCCATTTTGATAAATAGCCTTAGGGGCTTATTTTGAAGCGAATGTTTGATGATTTTAGAGAGAGGTAAGAGTATTTTAAAGAGAGAAGGAGAAAGTCTAGCATTCTAATCACCCATTCTTGCACCAATCTTCATGAATCAAGGAAGCCAATCACTAGATTATCATCTATCCGGGTAAGTCCTACTCCTAAGCTTTCATGCAAGAGATTATGAGTTCAAGAATATCGTGGGGTTGGAAATAGGCCATGCATGTGACAATAGGTTGTAGTATGTGAGGTTAATGAACTATTTTGATTAGTTTCTTATTGAAATTGGTTGAGGGAGGAAGGGATTACCATTGTAGAGCTTTGTAGTCTATTTTGCATACTAGGTGTTTGACAAAATTCCTAAGAGAGTTACACCCTGTGAATCCTTCCAATTATTAACCGCTTTTCGCTATCTTCCTATAGATTGTTATTACTAAAAGTGTTGGGGCATTGTAGTAACTTAAGGAAATCTCAAACAATGTATGTTGGCTAAACTCCTCTTTTAAAATCGAATTCCGTGATGTTCCTGTAAGTTTCAAGTATGGTTGGCCTAAGTTCCTAAATTCCATGTTTCGAGTTATTCCATATATATATTCGACTATTCTGAATAAGTTGTGTTGAAATATATGTACTATAAATGTGTACCAAATGCTCCTATAGTATTGTGTCCTTCGGGGATGTACTCAAACGTGGCAAATGTATCGGAATATCACGATCTCCAATCATAAGTTGTGGAAGAAAACTCAATATGCTAGGACCCTTATTGTTCATATGCATATCAAATCTCGATTTCCAAGTGTCCTTATTGTTGTTAAACTATGACTAAGTTCGGAAGTGAAAGAAGTAAGAGGGAGGTATAAAATGTGGCCATGGTTGTTGTAACTAGAGCACTTGAATTGAATTCGTGTCCCAATCGTAAATCACCATGCTCTCCTTTATAAATATATCCAATTTGATTTGAGTTCTTACATACTCATGTGTTGAAATTGTGTATTGCCTTTATAGAAGAAGTATTTTAAAAAGATATGGTGTAGTACTCGTTTATGATTTTTAACTTGTGTTGTGATTTCAAGTCATTGTGCTCCATACCTTAAAAAGGGATCTATTGTGTTTAAAGCCTCCACTACTGATGAACTTAAAATTTTGATTTCCGAAATATTTTATATGTTGATATTGAGATGGTGATCCTTGAACGGTCGATCTTGATCCTCGATAGCAGTTACTCCCTATTCAGCAGGTTTTGTTGAGACCTACTCTATTCCGGGCTTTATGTCATTAGACCTTGTATGTTGTGCTTTGAGGTATAGCCGGGGCCTTGTCACCGACACTTCCATTCTTCACTTCTGTTGTACTTAGAGGCTCCGTAGATAGGTTGTGGGTGTTTCTGATGTTGGGAATGGAACTAGAAGTGTTGGTATTTGGCAAACCTGTTTTTCATCATATCTATAAACTTGTAATATTTTAGAAATTGTAAAATGATTATTCTTTGAGTATTGGAAAAAGAATGTGGAACATTTTACCCTTCTCATGCTTATCTCTTGTTAATGGTCCTCTTATTGTTATTGGGTAAGGATGGGTAGAAGGCATCAAGTAGGCTTGCTTGACCGGGGTATCTCGGTTGAGCGTCGGTCGCGCTTCCCGAGGTCGGGGCATGACGTAAATAAACTCAAATAAGGAAAAAAATGGATGATAACTCAAAAAATCAAATCGCTCCCAACGCATGGACTTACAACAAGAGTTACCCCGAGGCACCACACCTCATAAACCACAAGTCACGAACCATAATTTCTAAATCTTACACATATGGCACCTCAAGCCCATAATAACAATTACCTTCGCACGACAAAGCCCACGTGCTACCATGTACTTTGCAACCATGATAAATATAAATGTAGATGAACGAAAGGTATATTTAGACACAATAAAATATAATAACAATCTTGAATAAAGTAAGGTATCAAATAAAATAATGAGTTTATTTTAGAAATCAAACAAAGCAAAACATAAGTTAAATTAATGAATTAAATTAGAATTTGTTAAAGAAAAACATGATAATAATTTTAAGTAAGGTAAACATCTAATAGGGTGATGAATGTAATTTGAGAACCCAATTATAGGGAAAGTGCGATAACCATTTAGAATAAGAAGGCACAGAGTGAGATAACAAGTTCTATCTTAAGAGCCACATAGATTAAAGCATGTTAATAATTCTTTTATTTAAACCATTATGTTACCAACAACTCAACAGAATATAATATAGTGACTCCATGCAATTAAATTCACATTGACAATCAGTTCACCAAGTTGTAACGGAGGCACATATTGGCATGTAAAGCAACACAACAAATCACGTAGAGTGCATGACTCACACAAGAAACCACAATCGCTCCAGCAACAAGACAACAACGAATAACCAAGCACAATCAAAATGCTGATGAATGATTGAACGAAGAACAATGACTGTTCCAATCAACAAGTTGTTCCAATGGGGTAGCGTGTACCCACTCATTACCTTGCGTACGCGGCCTTCATATAGCACAAATAGTATAATCAACCCAAATTCTAAGGGGTAGTTCCCCCCACACAAAGTTAGACAAGATATTTACCTCAAACAAGCCCAATTGATACACTAGAAGCAACTCAAAATCATCAAATAATGCCATAGGAAGCAAACCCATCCGATAAAGGGCGAATCTTTACACATTTACCCAAAGTCAACCAAAAAGTAAAACCCGGACCCGCACCTCGGAACTCGACAAAACTCACAAATTCTAACAACCCATTCAATTACGAGTCTAACCATACTAATTTGTGCTATATGAAGGTCGCGTACGCAAGGTTTTAGGCACTTTTCTAATCGTTTCACGAAAATGTTTGTGATGTCCCGATAGGTCATCTAGAGTTTTAAACCTTAATTATGTATTTCGAAGCCTACAATGGTGGCATGTCATTAGATACTAAACCCTAATTCTCTCTCCGTACAGGCAAATTTTTTGAACAGTAACAGTACTGCGACAGAATGGACAATACTCCGTCGTCCGGTGGTGAAAACCCACCGGACTAGTCCCAAAAGAAGCCCAATATCAATGCACACATGCCCCAGTTGGGCGCCCCCATCGATTCACACCCAATTGCTCTAGAAATCAAAGCTAGTGGAGCAATCGCTGTAGCGTTAAATAGCCTGGGAACTCCTGAAAAATCCCAATCCAATTTTCAGCCAAATCGAGTGACTACAAACTGTGGAGATTGTCCTCCAAATCAAATACGCTCGACCCACCAAATTTCACCCCATGCCACTTATCTGAACTCTGCAGGCGCACACCATTTGATTACACATGGTAACACAGAAGTTCAAATGGAACAAAACCAATGCGAAAAGTTTTCTGCAGGAAAGGAAATTATTTGTAATCCAGCCCCACTCCATTTCAACCGTTCGATCTCCACAACATTGCAAAATACGATTTCTGTAACTGTGAGTTCCACCGCTGTTCGACTAAATGCCAAACCCATTTATACTGCCCCATTAATCATACAAAGTGTTGGATATGTTTCTAAGGAAGGTGGAGAACATATATGCAAAGTTTCAGCTCAATCCAATTCAGGAATTGAAAGCTCTGAATTTTCGAAGCATGCTGAAGAGCATCAGTTTGTTGAATTCGATGTTACAGGTGGTCAAAACTTTAATAACTAATTGGAGAGGCTTCCTATGGTTAGGGAGATGGATAATGATAGCTCAAATGAGGTTTTACTTCAACCCATTGGAAAAAGTGCATTCACTGCAAATCTGAAAAACTCTAGTTATCCCGCAATTTATCGACATTGATGGTGAACCTGACGAATTGTGTTCTGACCAATTAAAGGTCTTTTCTGAATCCTTAGTCAATGACATGAATCACAAAATAGAAAGAATAGCTATGCCAAAGACCCCAGGTCACACACGCTAAGTTGATAATTTAAATTCCAAGATAGTTCATACTGCTTTATCTGGTGCTACAGTCAATTCTACTGGTAATGAAACTCAGGAAACAGTTGTAGTCACTCAATCACATAACTCATAACATGATCATCCCAATATCAATCAATCTCAGACCCAACCAAAGATTTCACCTACCACTGGTGCAGGCACTTTTCCTAAAGTGTCTTCTAGCTTTGATAAGAATACCAACCCAGAAGTCCAAGCACCTCAGCCCATGCCCAAACAAAGTACACTCAAAATACAATCTACTGAAATCAACAAAAAATGTAAACAACCAATCAACACCCACCCCATCCACCACCTACTGTCACACTTTCATATGTCAACAGAATTAGAGCTAGGCAAGAAGCTGAACATACCCCCATACAATTTACCCCCCCTAAAATCACTACAAAGCAGGGCCAACCTGCAGTCATTTTTACCAAGGAAGATTATATGGTCAATTTAGCTGCCAGGTGCAAATTCACTATGGTTGGCAAATTCCCCAACACCATGCCTAGGATGGAAGTGATCATAAGAAGTTTTGTTGCTCAAACTGAATTAAAAGGTGGAGTTAAAATTGCACATTTTAATGCCATGACAATTTACATAGACCTGGACAATGAGTATGACAACGTCACTGTATGGACTAAACAGTCTATGTATATACAAGGTCAAATGATGAAACTAGAAGCATCGACACCAAAATTCAATCCCAATGAAGACTCACCTATAGTTCCTGTATGGGTGGTAATCCCAGAGCTACCTTGGCATTTCTACTATATGGAGATTCTCACAGGTCTCCTCACTTCAGTTGGTAAAGCTTTGTATCTGGATTTGGTATCCTTTCAAAAGACAAGAGGAAGTGTGGCAAAGATCAAAGTACAGATTGATCTCACTAAACCAAGAGCACATCATGTATGGTTGGGGTTTGATGAGAATCAGGATGTGAATGATGATGGCGGATGGCTTGAAGTCCAGTATGAAAGCATTCCTCAATATTGCCTTCACTGCGAACTGCTTGGACACAATATGCATGCATGCTCTGTCAGAATTAAAGAAGAAGAAAAGAGACAATACCAAAGCTGATACTACCAAGGAGGAACAACAACACCAGGACCAAAAGGAACCACAAAATCAACAACAACAACAATAACACAATCAACAAACCCAAGTTCCACAAACTCAACAAAATACCAATAATACCAGAGTTCACAAAGAAGGAAACAACCAAGGGAGGAACACCAAAATGCTGCAAACAGCCAACAATCTGTTGCAAGCGGGGCCCAGCTCTTCAACATATGAATGGCAAACTCAAAAGAAAAACACACTTCAAGGGACAGAACAACAAAAAATAGGATCAAAATCCACACCAAAACAAGTAGCAGGAGCAGAAAATTCTGGTACTACCAAAAATGATGCTGCAATTGTCAAGCAAGGCTTTACAAACACCCAACAATCAACTGGAGCTATGAAGGGGAAAAATACAACACTTTATACTCAGGAAGGTACTGGAGGAAAGGGGGATTGTCAGGAGAAAACTGTAAGCCCAATAAATGGGGATCCAAAAAGGGATGGGATTCCTCCTTTTTGAATGAGTGTGCCTTGGCACTATCGACTGACCATAGGATGACCAAAATATACCCGGATACCATTAATCAACTACACCAAATTCATGAAGAAGACAATATTGATATTAGTAGTGCTGAAGAAGAACAGTCAGATATTGTGTTAAGAAGGCTCAAAGGTAAAGGCAAAGCAGTGTCAGACTTCCCTATTCAAGTTGCTACACCCAAGAATAATCCCAGCCAGAGAAAAAGAAGATCTATGAGAAGGCAAGCAAGTAAAATAGTTATAGTAGGAACTAATGAACAAACCGAAGAACTCATCAATCCACACAGTCCAATGATCCAACAGAAATGGATTCCTGGATATGGTATGTATGATTTTGATAGTGTTATTAAAGTCAGGGAAGTTGCTAATCAGGATGAATATCCTCTGTTACAACCGCTATTAACTGATGAAAGAGGATACAGTTCTAACCTTGACAAACCACTTGATCTTACAAAGCCACCAGATCTTCAACAAGCTCCAACTGCAGTAGAACAATCAGGCCCTGCAACAACCAATGTGACAAGTGAACCTAACCTTCTACTTCATAGTTCACCTACTAATTGTAGCTCTCCTATACCTCAAGATGAGGATGAATATAGACCTATCCAATCAGAAGATGAAAATTGGGATGTTTCTAATGATGAGCATGTCAGGGATGAAGAAATTGATACAAACAATCATTGTGACCCCCTTATTAAAGCTGTCAATGCCTCCTCTGAATAGGAGGAAATCATTATGAACCAAAATCTTTCTCCTAGGCTAAGGCCCTGACCCAGAGTCGCTAGAAGCAAAGCTGCTGTTACCAACAGCAAACCATCTAAGTCTAAAACTACACATAGCCTCCAATGATTAGTACAATCATCTGGAATGCAAGAGGCATCAGAACCTCAGGAACTATTGAAAGGCTAAAACTTCTAAAAAAATTCATAACCTTTCTTTCATTGTTGTGCTTGAACCTTTTCTTGATACAAACCACCTTAACTACTTTAGACTCCAATTATCTATGCACCATACAACCTCTAACATCAATAACAAAATTTGGATTTTTTGGGATAATGAATTTTCTGGGCAAGTTTTAGATCAAGATGAGCAACAGCTTACTATTGAACTAAAACATGTGGAAGCTGCAGAAACTTTTCACTTGACCATCATCTATGCCAAATGTAAACCTTCAATGAGAATACCACATTGGGAAACAATGAGATTAAAATCTACAATGTGCACTGTGCCTTGGTGTATTATTAGAGATTTTAATGTTATTTTTTCTACGGAGGAGAAAATTGGAGGAGTACCATATCAAATGAGCAAGAGTCTGGACTTTCTGAGTATGACGGAGGACTGTGGACTTGTAGACCTTAGCTTCTATGGTCTAAGATACACTTGGTCAAATGGAAAAGGACTAGGTGCTATTGTGTGGAAGAGATTGGACAAAGGCCTTGCCAATGACAACTGGCTGACTTCTTTCCCTACTACTATCAGTCATCTTGCAACTGCTAGCTTTGACCACTCACCACTGCTTATGGAGTTCCATGGAAAACATTACCAAGCCAAGAAATACTTCATATTTCTCAACTGTTAGACAAAAAATGATAGCATTTTACCTTTAGTCCAGAATGTGTGGAGCACACATGTGGAGGGGAATGCAATGTGGGTGTTTCATCATATGCTCAAAGCCCTTTCACAAGCCCTAAGAAAATGGTCCAGAATCCAATATGGGGATATCTTCCAAAAACAAAAGGAATATGAACAAAAGGTCAAAGAAGCAGAGGAGAAGTGGGCTACTACTAATGATCCAGTTGACAGACTAGCCCTACACAAACTCAAGGCTCAGTATGCTTCATACCTCAAGGTAGAGGAGGCAATCCTGAAACAAAAAACACAAATGCAATGGTTTAAAGATGGAGATGCCAATTCTAAATACTTTCATAGTTTAATCAGAGGCAGAAGAAGAAGGCTTTACATTCACAGAATTAAAGATGAAGTTGGAAACTGGATCCAAGGTGATGATGCCATAGGTGATGTTGCTTGTGAGCACTTTGAAATATGTTCACTGAAACAGGTGGAGTTGTCAGAGAGGATTTATTATCTTGTATTCCTTCCTTGATCACTGCTGAAGATAATGTT
Organism: Nicotiana tomentosiformis; assembly: GCF_000390325.3. Classification (NCBI taxonomy): domain Eukaryota; kingdom Viridiplantae; phylum Streptophyta; class Magnoliopsida; order Solanales; family Solanaceae; genus Nicotiana; species Nicotiana tomentosiformis. Next base: position 84,108,707 of record NC_090818.1, read on the forward strand.
GAACTCACCCTAGATCCAACCATGCAAGAACTCAAACAAGTGGTCTTTTCTATGGATCCTAACAGTGCTGCTGGCCTTGATGGTATGAATGGGACTTTCTTCCAATTTTGCTGGGATGTCATCAAGATTGATCTACTTAATGTAGTCCTAGCTTTCTACAGAGGCTCCACCATGCCCAGATACTTCACCCATGCTTGCTTGGTCCTGCTGCCTAAAGTTGAATTCCCCAACTCCTTTAATGAATTCAGACCTATAAGCCTCAGTAATTTCATCAACAAAGTAATCTCAAAGCTCATCTGCATAAGAATAGCTCCAATTCTGCCAAGAATAATTTCCCCAAACCAAACTGGTTTTGTTAGAGGAAGGAGTATATATGAAAATATCATGCTTGCACAAGAAATAGTTCAGGGAATTAAGAAACCAAACACTGGGGCTAATATAGTGATCAAGCTTGATATGGCTAAGGCATATGACAGGGTCTCATGGAGCTTTACCTGTATTATGCTCAGAAGGATGGGATTCAATGAAATGTTCATAGACATGATCTGGAGGACAATGTCGAACAATTGGTACTCTGTCATTGTAAATGGTGCTAGACATGGTTTCTTTAAGTCTACTAGAGGTCTTAAACAAGGTGATCCACTTGCATCAGCATTTTTTATCATTGGGGCAGAATTATTATCAAGATTGCTTACCAGACTCAATGATGACCAACTCTTTAATGTTTTCTACATGGACATAAAGGGCCCACAAATTAATCATCTAAGCTTTGCAGATGATGTGATCATTTTTACTTCAGGTACCAGAATTTCATTGCAAACTATTATGGGCATTCTCGCTGGCTATGAAAATACTTCTGGCCAAATGATCAACAAAAATAAGAGTCACTTTATGGTTGCTTCATGTGTGTTCCACTACAATGTGTCAAGGATTAAGCAAATCACTGGATTCACAAAAAAGGAATCACCTATCACATATCTAGGCTGCCCTCTCTACATTGGAAGGAAAAGAATTGTTTACTTCAATTGCTTAATCTCTAAGGTCATTAATAGAATTAGAGGTTGGCATGGAAAGCTTCTTTCCTATGGTGGTAAGGTCACCTTGATCAAGCATGTTCTTCAGTCATTACCCATACACCTCATGTCATCTGTTTCACCTCCCAAAACAGTTATGAAGCAGATAGAAAAGATGACTGCAAATTTCTTCTGGGGTGTCGAGAAGGATAAAAATAAATACCACTGGGCCTCCTGAAGAAAATTGACTTACCCTCAGAATGAAGGTGGGATTGGTATCTGATCTACAGAGGATGTATGCACAGCAATGGAATTGAAACAATGGTGGACCTTTAGGACAAAACAATCCCTGTGGAGCAGCTTCCTCTTGGCCAATTATTGCAAGAGATCACATCCTATTTCTAAGAAATGGGACACTAGTCAGTCCCAAGCCTGGAAAAAATGATGATCAACAAAAAGAAAGCTGAGATTCACATACATTGGAGACTTCATTAAGGTAATGCTAGTTTTTGGTGGGATAACTGGCTAGGAACTAGTCCATTGGCAAATCACAGTCATCAAGGTGGTAGACCTGGTAACATCATTGTTGCACATTTTTGGGATAATGATCAATGGAACCTAAGAAACTTAATGTAACATAACCTGCACATAAAATCACAGAAATTCTGCAGACAGCAATATATTTCAGACCACAGACCCCTGATAAGCCTATATAGACTCCAAACACATCAGGAAACTTCACCTGTGTATCTACTTAGGAGGTGATCAGGAAAAAGAAACAAATATTGCTCTCTAACAAGATGACTTGGCATAAGAAGATCCCCTTCAAATGGTCCTTTTGTATATGGAGAGCCATCAGAAATAAGTTGCCAACTGATGATAGAGTACTTTGCTTTGGGCAACCCACTGTCACAAGATGTGTTTGTTGCACTATACATAATTCAGAAACAATTGACAACATACTCTCTAGAGGTCACTTTGCAAGACATGTATGGAAAACATATTCAGGCATTGTTGGATTCAAACTGGAGGACATTTCACTCAAGCTCCTCTTGATGAAATGGTGGCTAAAAAGAGCAAGAATATAGTGCAGAAACTTCTTTTGGAGACCTTGCCTATCATCATTTGTTGGAATTTGTGGAAGAATAGGTGTAATGCAAAGTATGGCAACAAATCTTCCTCCATGAATAGAGTTATGTTCTCCATCAACTCAGATATTCATCTTTTGCTCACATCCAACTATCCAATGATCAATTGGCCCATCAACTGGATTGAATTATTTACCTTAACAGAGGAGATTCAGCACATCACCATTACCAAACAGGTAATCTGGCATAAACCTGTAGAAGGTTTTGTGAAAATAAATAGTGATGGCAGTGCTCTTACAAATCCCAGGAGTATAGGAGCAGGGGTTATAGTTAGAGACTCACAAGGTGGATTCATTCATACAATAGCTACTCCTTTGGGGATAGGCACCAACAAGCATGCAGAAACTGAAGCTATACTTATTGGAATCAAATGGTGTTTGGAGAATGGTTTCTCAAATATTCATTTTGAAACTGACTCACTTCTATTGATTCAATGGATCAAACAAAGCTATGAGCCACCTTGAAATCTGACCACGAAAATATAGGATCTCAAAGACTTCTGTAGGCAGTGCAATGATATCATCTTCACCCATGTGTATAGGGAAGCCAACTTCCAAGCTGATTCTCTATCCAAGCTCAGTCATAACTTGCCACATATAACACATTTCCAACACTTGCTAGACCTGCCACCATACATCAAAACCCAGATACAGCTCGATCAGAATAACACACCTGCCTTCAGACACAAAAAAACCAACAGGATCCAATTCTCAACTAACAGGCCTCCCACTTATAATCCTTAGACACAAAAATGATCAATATGACAAAGGACATGTTTATCAGGTCCAAACGCCACTATTTTGCTAACAAGTTTATCTTTTTTTGTAGGTACTTTAGATTGGTCCAATCTATTGTTACAATGAGTGGTATTAGCATTTTCAATGCTCATTCTATTGCAATTGCATCAATTTATTGGACATCCCCCCTGTTCCTATTTTCTGGACTGATAAAATACAGCATCAACGGAGCAACAAGGTCTCCAATCACAAAACTAGGGGTTCACACCTAGTTCTTTTTTACAACAACTCAATCCGCAATCCACAAAAGGAAGATGATAGGTGTAAAATGTAGCTCACAAGTTCACAACACCGATCAGCTCAACTACAAATAAATGTCACATCTGCAGACTCAAAGCAGGAAACTCTTCGGGGCGCAAACCTAACTATCATGCACAGGTTCTTCAATCTATTCTCAGGAGCTGAAGCATACTAACTGCACAAGCATTTACAGGAGCCAGAAGCATCCACTTCAACATGAAAGATTAAAGACATATTGGAAGATGAAAGCACTATAATGCTAACTCTTTTCTGTAAAAAAAAAAATCAAACGAAAGTAGCACTTCTGCCTACTTACATGAGCCTCTTGATAGCTATATTCAACTATTAGTTATCACTATCATTGGATAGATAATTGGTACCTCATCATAGGTCAAATACACATAGTTATGTAGGTTCATTTAGTTGTAATGGCTGAATGACCAAGTGTGCACTCATATTAATTTAGGAGGTAGGGTTTATGTCCCCCTCCATTTTTGTACTTTACTTTACATTTATGAACATTAAGGCTAGGCACGATGCCTAGTGGACTTTATTAAAAAAAATCGGTGTTCAAAACTCAAAAATTCACTTTAAAAAAGTTTAGACAAAAACTCTCAATTTCTCTTTTGAAATCATCAATCAAATGCTAAAAATGAAGATGGAATCATGGAATATAATCAAAACCGAGTGGAAAATACTTACCCCATGGAAGAAACTTGAAGAACATCCTTGAATTCTCCCAATCCAAAACTTTCAAGATGAGAAAAACTCAAATAACATTAATAGCCAAAAATGCCCAACTTTTCTAACTCGTTTCTTGTGCCAAGCGATCCCGAAAATTGCTTTTGATGCCTCCAATGTATTCCTCATGAAATTCCAGTCAAGTTAGGCTATTGAATCACTCCATTTAACCTTATAATAAAGGAGATATGTTGGTTTCAATATTTGAAAATAGTACAGATTTTTAAATATGAATGCAGTGGCAATTTCGTAATTAATCTGAAAAATATGTCAACCCAATTCTTAATAAAATGATCATAAATTCCTCATACGATGTCGGAACTTGATGATTCCAGTTGCTATGGTTCCAAAATTACAATACGGATATAATGGTTTAGTCGAAACATGAATCAAAGGCCGTTTGCTTAATATGGTAAACTTTATACTCAAATTGACATCGAAACTAAAAACAATCACCATACAACCCAAACTAATCCAAACTCATCGGAATTTAACCAAACTTTATGTACATGTCCAAAATCGTCATACAAACTTATTGAAAAAATTAAAAACCGATTCTGAGTCCGTTTACCTAAAAGTCAAACCTTAATTAACTTTTCCAACTTAAGGCTTCTAAAACTAGAATCATTCTTCCAAATCAATCTCGAACCGGTCGAAAATCGAAATCAACCATACACGTAAGTCATAGTACATAATATGAAGATACTCAAAGTCTCAAACACCAAATGGAATGCTAAAGCTCAAAATGATCGGTAGGGTCGTTACAACTCATTGACGTCCTGCACGAACAGAAGTACCTGGATCTGAACAAAAATGTGCAGAAGCGTAGCATGAGTACACCATAATGGTACCTACTAAGTATCAAGCCTAACCTCGATAGAGTAGTGTCGAGGCCAGTTCAAGATACCTACTAGACATAGAAACCTGTGCAAAATATTGATATAATCTAACAACGGAAAATAAAAGCAACAAATGACAACAAGAGATTACATGTGAAGAAAACAACAAGTAACCAATTACAATTAAAAATACGAATGGAATGAAGTAAGGAAAACAAGAACAACAACCGTTCAATTCATCAAGCCTTTCCAACATAGAATGAACAACAAGAATCATACCGAGGTATCACACCTCATATTCACATTTTACAAGTCACAATCATAATCTTCCTTATATAGTCGCGTGAGCCTTGCATTTATTTTAAAAACGTTGTTTCCCGAAATAGCTACACGCGCTATAGCCCCCTTATCTCACCGCGTGGTTTCAAGTAATTCCCTTACTAGAAACACGCATATAAATCCCACCTTATCTAGCTGCATGCATTTCAATATCCACCCTTATACCACCGTATGCGTATCAATATCATAACGCAATAATCAATCCGCACCACACGTGCCCATATGTCACAACATTGCCAAATCAATAATACTAATGTTACCACAACACATAGCCCACGGCTCAACCACATTATGTAAAAGAATTTCAATAACAACAAAATAAACTAGGACTAACTCAACAATTAGAGGTGTTCCAATAACCAACAATTTCAACCACAAACGTATTGATGGCTCTCAATAACTACAACTTCAATAACTCAACAATGAAGATATTTCCATGAAATGGCAACTTCTAATTAGAGTGCATGACATAAGCTTAACAATGAAAGAGATAGCATGAAATAGAAACTACGACTAATTGCATAAGAATAACTCAATGCATATAAGAGAAACCTCGACAATGAAAACTAAAACATGTAATGACAACTTCAATTAAAGCATTTAAGAATAAACTTGACAACGAAAGACAGAACAAATGATAAAAACTTAAATTAAATGCTTATAAGTAACTTATGAGTCTAACCTGGTCAATTTTCACATATAAGCATGTGTACACACTCGTCACCACATGTACACGTCTTTCACATAATCAAATAGCATAATCAAACCCAATCCTAAGGAGTAGCTCGCCCACACAAAGTTAGGCAAGATACTTACCTCAAATAGGACAAATCAACACTCAAAATTAGCTTTTCCTTTAAAATCCTCTTCCACACGTCTCAAATCTAACCAGAAAATGAATTAACATCATCAAACAATACAAGATAAACCAATTGCGATTAATAAAGCTTTGATCTTTATATAGTTTGACAAAAGTCAACAAAAGTCAATCACAGGCTCGCCCGGCTAAAACCCGAGTCCAAGGATAGATCTCGACTACCCATAACCCCACGAGTCCATATATGTATTTTGTTTTCAAATCCGAGTCCAATTCGACTCTAAAATCCCAAATTTTTATTTTTCAAAAAATAGATAAAATTTCCCAAAATTTCTTTTAGATTCTCATGAATTTGATGTTAAATCTCATATATAATGATGTAATATAGTTGAAAATTGATCAAAATCACTTACCTAATGATTGTATATGAATATCCCCTCTCCAAATTGCTTACTACCGAGTCTAGGGGTTCTAAAATGACAGAATGAGACTCAAATCCCGACTTCCCAGCATGTTTGTTCAGGTGCGGATGTCGCAAATGAGACCTTGGGATTGCATTTGCAAATCCTCGTAATTTCGGAACAGGGATCGAATCATAGATGTCGCAATTGCGATGTCAACCTTCTTCACAAAAGCGACACAATGGTCGCAAATGCAACCCAACTAATCCTATATTGTCTTAGCAAATGCGAAGCGAGAGTAGAATTTTTGACATCTGGACCTCCCATGCCCTCTTCGCAATTGTGATGCTGGTGCTTGCAATTGCGACAAGTGTAGCACCAACACACCAGCAACCTATAATCAGCTCAATCCAATCCGAAATATGTCTGAAACTCACCCGAGCCCTCGGGACTATAAACGAAGCATCCACACAAGTCTAAAAACATCATGCAAACTCACACGCGTGATCAAAACACCAAAATAACATCCAGAACCAAGAATCAGACATCAAAACGCATGAAATTCAAAAGGCAACTCAAGAATCGCTAGAATTGCAACCAAGCGTCTGAATCCTATCAAACCAACTCAGAATTACATCAAAATTTGCAGATAAGTTCCAAATAGGAAAATGGACCTATTCCAAGTCCCAAAACCAAAATCCGAACCTTATAGCCAGAAAGTCAACCTACGGTCAAACCTAAGGAAATTTCTAAACTTCAAATTGCCAACTATCATGAAAACATGTCAAATCAACCTAGGGGCCTCTGAATTCAATTCTGTGCATACTCCCAAGTCCAAAATCACGATACAAACCTATTGGAGCCATTAAAACACCGTTCTGGGGTCATTTTCACAAAAGTCAAACCTCGATTAATATTTTCAACTTAAGCTTTTAAGCTACGAACCAAAGGGTCCAAATCAACCCAAATCCTTTCCGAAACGAAACCAACCATCCCCGCAAGTCATAAAATCACAAATGCACATGTGTGAAGCAACAAAGGGGGAATCAGGGCTTAATACACAAAATGACCAATCGAGTCGTTACATTCTCCATCTCTTAAAAGAAATGTTCATCCTCGAACATGCATAGAGACATACCTGAAGTGCCAAAAAGATGAGGATAATGGCTCCACATGTTATGCTCAGTCTCCCAAGTTGCCTCCTCGACTGGTTGACCCCTCCATTGAACCTTCAGTGAAGCAATGTTCTTTGGCCTCACCTTCCGGACCTGTATGTCCAAGATAGCCACCAACTCCTCAACATAAGTCAAATCCTTGTCCAATTGGACTGACCTGAAATCTAATACATGTGCCGAATCACCATAATACCTCTGGAGCATGAAAACATGGAACATCGGATGAACTGCCGGTAAGCTAGGTGGCAATGCAAGTCAGTAGGCTACCTCACCAACCCTCTCAAGGATCTCAAAAGAACCAATATAGCGAGGGATCAACATTCCCTTCTTCACGAACCTCATCGCACCCTTCATGGGTGACTCTGAGCAAAAATCCCTCACCCACCATGAATGCAACATCATGAGCCCTCTGATCAGCATAACGCTTCTGCCTGGACTGCACGGTACAAAGCCGATCCTAAATCAATTTGACTTTTTCCAAGGCATCCCAAACCAAATTAGTGCCCAACAACCTAGCCTCCCTAGGTTCAAGCCATCCAACCGGAGAACGAAATCGCCTCCCATATAGGTCCTCATAAGGAGCCATCTGTCTACTCGATTAGTAGCTTTTATTGTATGCGAACTATACGAGCGGTAGAAACGGATATCATGAACCCCCGAAATCAATAACACAGACACGTAGCATGTCCTCCAAGACATGAATAGTGCAATCGAACTGTCCGTCCATCTGGGGATGGAACGATGTACTCAACTCGACCTGCGTGCCTAACTCACGCTGCACGGCTTTCCAAAAATGTAATGTGAACTGCATGCCTCGGTCCAAAATAATGAAAATGGGCACACCATGCAGACGGATAATCTCCCGAATATAGATCTGAGCCAACCACTCTAAAGAATAGGAAGTAATCACCAAAATGAAGTGTGTGGATTTAGTCAACCGGTCCACAATAACCCAAATTGCATCATACTTATTCAAGGTCCGTGGTAAGCCTACCACAAAATCCATCGTGACGCGCTCTCACTTCCACTCCGATATCTCCAATCTCTGAATCAACCCTCCCTATTTATAATGCTCATACTTCACCAGTTGACAATTCAAAAACCGAGAGACATACGCAATAATGTCTTTCTTCATTCGCGACCACCAATAGTGTTGTTTCAAGTCACAGTACATCTTTGTGACACCTAGGTGAATGGAATAGCGCGAGTTGTGAGCCTCTTCAAGGATAAAATCTGTCAACCTATCAACATTTGTAACACAAAATCTGGCCTTGAAGCCACATGGTACCATTATCACCAATCACAACCCCCTTAGCACCACCCCATTGAACCGTGTCCCTCAACACCATCAAGTGAGGATCATCAAACTGGAAAACCTTTATACGCTCCAACAATGATGAATGTGCCACAACACAAGCAAGAACCCGGCTAGGCTCTGAAATATCCAATTTTACGAACCAATTGGCCAAAGCCTGAACATCCATGGCTAGTGGCCTCTCTGCTACTGGTAAATATGCCAAACTGCCATACTCTTAGCCTTCCTACTCAATGCATCGACCACCACATTGTCCTTCCCTGGATGGTATAATATGGTGATATCATAGTCTTTCAGCAACTCTAACCATCTCTGTTGCCGCAAATTAATATCCTTCTACTTGAACAGGTCTTGGAGACTCCGATGATCGGTATGGACCTCACAATGAATACCATATAGATAGTGCCTCCAAATATTCAACATGTGAACAATAGTTGCCAACTCTAAATCATTCACAGGGGAATCTTTCTCATGAACCTTCAACTATCGAGATGCATAGGCAATCACCCTACCGTCCTGCATCAACACCGCGCCAGGCCTTATATGTGACACATCACAATACAGGGTCCAACACTGGGGCTATAATCAATGCAGTCTTGAGCTTTTAAAAGCTCACCTCACACTAACTGGACCATCTGAAAGGAGCACCCTTCTCCACGAAAAGGCGATAATAACTGCCAAACCCAAAAGCTTTGAATCTTTGTAGTTGAAGACAGTCTAGGCCAACTCTGAACTTCCTCCACCATCTTTGGATCCACCTTGATCCCCTAACTAGACACCACGTGACCCAAAAACGCCACTGAATCAAGTGAGAACTCACACTTGGAGAATTTTGCATATAACTTCTTCTCCATCAAGGTCTAGAGCACGATCCTCAAGTATTGTTCATGATCCTTTTAACTACGAGAATATACCAATATGTCATCAATGAACATGATGACTAATGAATCAAGATATGGCTGGAATACATTCTTCATAAGGTGCATAAAGGATGCTGGGCCATTGGTTAGCTCGAATGAAATCACCAAAAACTCATAGTGACCATATCAAGTCCTGAAAGTCGTCTTTGGAATGTCTGAATCCCGGATCTTCAGCTGATAATATGTCGACATCAAGTCAATCTTCGAAAACACTCTGGCACCCTGGAGCTGGTCAAATAGATCATCGATGCGCGGTAGTGGGTACCTATTCCTGACTGTAACATTGTTTAGCCGCCTGTAATCAATACACATTCTCATAGAGTTGTTTTTCTTCTTCACAAATAGGACTGGAGCACTGCAAGGCAAGACACTCGACCAGATGAAACCATTATAAAGAAACTCTTAAAGTTGTTCCTTTAATTCTTTCAACTCTACTGCTTCCATACGATATGGTGGAATAGAAATGGGCTGAGTTCCCGGTACTATATCAATACAAAATTTGATATCCCTATCGGACGACATGCCCGTTAGGTCTACTGGAAACACATTCGGGAAATCTATCACTATCGAAATTGACTCGACGGTAGGAATATCAATATTGACATCCCTCACAAAGGCTAGCTATGTTTCACACCCCTTCTCAACTATTCAGGGTGCCTTTATAAAGGACACCACCCGACTATGAATATAATCCAATGTACCCCTCCACTCTAACCATGGAAACCCTGGCATAGCCAATGTCACGGTCTTGGCGTGATAGTCTAGAATAGTGTGAAAGGGTCACAACCAGTCCATGTCTAAGATCACGTCAAAATACACCATATTGAGTAGTAGAAGGTCAACTTTGGTCTCATAATCACCGATAGTGACCAAACACAACCGATAAACACGGTCTACAATAATAGAATCTCCATCAGTGTGTACACATATACAGGACGACTCAAAGAATCATGAGATATATCCAAATACAGAGCAAAGTAAGATGACACATACAAATAAGTGGAACCCAGATCAAATGAAATTGATACCTCCCGATAACAGACCGGAACCATACCTGTGATAATAGCATCAGATGCGACTGCCTCTATCCAACCAGGAAAAACATTAAAATGAGCCTGACTTCCCCCTCTAGGGCGACCTCTACCCGCCTGACCTCCACCCCTGGCTGGCGGCGCAGGTGGAGCGGAAACTGGAGAAACAACTATGGCATGTGAACCCTTTGGACCCTGTGGAATCTTTGTAGTCTGTGGAGGTGAAGCCCTCCTAAGTCTGGGACAGTCCCTCACCATACGACTAGTATTACCGCACTCAAAACAAGCTCTTTGTGGGCGTGGCTGCAAAAACTAACTCTGGCCTGGTCGGCTAGACTGACCGCTGAAGGCACCCCGTGCAGGAGGTGCACTGGAAAGGGACTGCGCATAATGATCGATCTGAGACCTCAAAATGGGTAGAGCACTGCGAGTAGCTGGAAGTCCTGAACCGGTCGACTCACATAACCCCTTCCATGACAAGCTGCAACTGGAGCACGAACACTACAAAATCCTCCAGAATCTCGAGGCCTCTTGGCCTTCCTGTCCTCCCTTTCCTGGCCCCGCATAGGCTCCAACCTGTGAGCGATCTCCACAACCTGCTAAAACAGAGTATTCATCTCAAACTCCTGAGCCATGCTGAATCTAATACCATAACTGAGCCCCTCAATGAATCTGTGGACTCGATCTTTGATAGTAGCAACTAAAGCAGGTGCATGACAGGACAACTTACTGAACCTGATAGCATACTCTGACACCGTCATAGTACCCTGACACATCTGCTCAAACTCTGTGCATCACATGTCCCAGAGGTCTGTGGGATGAACTCCCTCAAAAACATATCTGAAAAATGAGTCCAAGTGAGTGGCGCGACATCATCTGGCCTATCCTCCTCGTAAGCCTGCCACCACCTATAGGCTACTCTTGACAGCTGAAATGTAGTAAAGGCGACCCCGCTTACCTCTACAATGCCCATGATACGGAGAATAAGGTGAAACTTGTCTAGAAAACCCTATGCATCCTCAATAACTATGCCACTGTAAGTAGGAGGGTCATACTTCTTGAACCTCTCAAGTCTCCTCTACTCCTCCTTAGATACCTCTGGCCTGACCTTAGGCTCAACTTGAACCCATTGCTCTGGAGTACGGGCCGCAGGAGTCTGAGCTCCTCCCCCAACCTGAGAAGTAGCTAGATCCCTGAATCAATCCCACTTGAGCTAAAGCAACGAACATGCTCAGGAAGTGTGTTAATGTCTCTTGGAGAATATGGGTAGTAGCAGGTGCCTCAGGTGCCTGCCCTCCAACCGGAGCTACTAGTGACTCCTCATTCACTGCTCTGGTAGGTGCTGTAGCTGTGGTACGTGCCCCTCCTCGTCCTCTACCATGGCCCCAGCCTCTCGCAGCTCTAGTAGGGGCGCCAGGTCTGCTCAACTAATCCAGTAGTGCATGTCCTCCCATTTATGAGAGAATAGAAAGACAAAAACTCAGATTTCGAAATCAAAAATCCACATGATAAAGAATCAATGAAGTGGAATTTCCTAACAGTTATGTATCCTCTCGAAGATAAGTACATACGTCTCCGTACAAATCTGCAAAGACTCTAATAAACTTGCCTATGACTCGTAGCACCTATGAACCTAGAGCTCTGATACCAACTTGTCATGACCCCAAATTTTCACTTCAGGATGTTGTGATGGCACCTAGTCTCTAAGACTAGGTAAGCCTAACACACATTGAGAATTAGCAGAAATAATGATATAGATATCATAATTAAACTGGTAATTATCATAATAAAGCCCAAATGGTACAATAATCAAATAATTTCCAAAACCGGTGGAACTGAGTCATAAGATCTACAGAAAAGGCACTAGTAATCTCTAAATACAACTCTGTTTATTTTTGTGCAGAAACGAAGCATGAGTACACCATAACGGTACCTATTAAGTATCAAGCCTAACCTCGGTAGAGTAATGAAGAGGCCAGGTCTAGACACCTACTAGACATAGAAACCTGTGCAAAATATTGATATAATCTAACAACGAAAAATAAGGTGATTAAATGACAATAAAGCAATTTATCAAAAAAAAACAAAAACAAGGCTAATAACAGGAATAAAAGCAACAAATGACAACAAGAGAGTACATGTGAAGAAGACAACAAGTAAAAATACGAATGGAATGAAGCAAGGAAAACAAGAACAGCAAACGTTGAATTCATCAAGCCTTTCCAAACATAGAATGAACAACAAGAATATTCACATTTCACAAGTCACAATCACAATCTTCCTTATATCGTCGCATGAGCCTTGCATTTATTTTAAAAACGTTTTCTCCCGAAATAGCTACACTGGCTTTAGCCCCCTTATCTCACCACGTGGCTTCAAGTAATTCCCTTACTACCAACACGCGTATAAATCCCACTTTATCTCACCGCATGTGTTTCAATACCCACCCTTATACCACCGCATGCATATTAGTATCAAAACACAATAATCAACTTGCACCACACGTGCCCATATGCCACAACATTGCCTATTCAACAATAGCAATGTTAACACAACACATAGCCCACGACTCAATCACAATATATACAAGAATTTCAATAACAACAAAATGAACGAGAACTAAATCAACAAGGAGAGGTATTCCAATAACCAACAATTTCATCCACAAACATATTGATTGCTCTCAATAACTACAACTTCAATAACTCAACAATGAAGATATTTTCATGAAATGGAAACTTCCAATTCATGTACATGACATAAGCTTAGCAATGAAAGAGATAACATGAAATAGCAACTACGACTAAATGCATGAGAATAAACTCAACAACGGAAATAATGGCATGTAACTACAACTACTAATAAATTCATATAAGAGCAACCTTGATAATGGAAACTAGAACATGTGTAAGAATACACTTGACAACAAAAGATAGAACAAATGATAACAACTTCAATTAAATGCTTATAAGTAACCAATGAGTCTAACCCGGTTAATTTTCACATATAAGCCCGTGTACACACTCGTCACCTTATGTACACGTCTTTCACATAATCAAATAGCACAATCAAACCCAATCCTAAAGGGTAGTTTCACACAGAAAGCTAGGCAAGATACTAACCTTAATTAGGCCAAATCAACACTCAAAAATAGCTTTTCCCTTAAAATTCGCCTCTCCATGGCTCAAATCTAACCAAAAAATGACTTAAGATCATTAAACAATGCAAGAGAAACGAATTACGATTAATAAAGCTCTGATCTTTATACAATTCCCCAAAAGTCAACAAAAGTCAACCCTGGGTTTACTCGGTCAAAACCCGTGTCCAAGAGGAGATCTAGATTATATATAACCCCATGAGCCTATTTATGTGTTTTGTTTTCAAATCCGAGTCCAATTCGACTGTCAAATCCAAAAAAATTAATTTTCAAAACATAGACAAAATTTTCCAAAATTTCTTTTAGATTCTCATGAATTTGATGTTAAATCTCATATCTAATAATGTAATATCATTGCAAATTGATCCAAATAATTTACCCAATGATTTTATGTGAAAATCCCCTCTCCAAATTGCCTCCTACCGAGTCTAGGGTTCTAAACTGAGAGAATGGGACTCAAATCCCGACTTTCCAGCCCTTTTGTTCAGGTGCGGATGTCGCAAATGCAACCTTGGGTTTGCATTTGCGAAACCTTGCAATTGCAGAACATGGATCACAAAATCGAACCCTGACAGCCCCCACAAATGTCGCAATTGCGACAATGGCTTCTCAATTGTGATGGCAGCCTTATTCGTAAAAGCGACACAATGGTCGCAAATGCAACCCAAACCAATCCTATATTGTCTTTGCAAATGCGAAGAGGGAGTCATATTTGCGACATCTGGACCTCCCCAGCCCTCTTCGCAATTGCGACAACTGCAGCACTAGCACACCAGCAACCTATAACCAGCTCAATCCAATCTAAAACACGTTTGTAACTCACCCGAGTCCTTGGGGCTCTAGGCCAAACATCCACACAAGTCTAAAAATATGATACAAACTCGCTCACACGATCAAAATACCAAAATAACATCTGAAACTACGAATCGGATATCAAAAACACATTTAATTCAAAAGAAAACTCAAGAATCACTAGAATTGCAACCAAGCGTCCGAATCCTATCAAACTAACTCCGAATTAAACCAAATTTTACAGATAAATTCAAAATAGAAAAATGAACCTATTCCAAGTCCCAAAACTAAAAATCCGAACTTGATAGCTATAAATTCAACCTATGGTCAAACCTAAGGAAATTTCTAAACGTCAAATTGCCAACTTTCAACAAAACAAGCCAAATCAACCTAGGAATCTCCAAATTCAATTCCGGGCATATGCCCAAGTCCAAAATTACGATACGAACCTATCGTAGCCATCAAAACACCATTCTGGAGTTATTTTTATAAAAGTCAAACCTCTATCAATATTTTTAACTTAAACTTTTAATTCAAGAACCAAAGGGCCCAAATCAACCCAAAACCTTCCCGAAAGAAAACCAACCATCCTCGCAAGTCATAAAACTATAAATGCACATGTTTGAAGCATCAAAAATGGAAATGGGGTTCAAATATATAAAATGGACGGTCGATTCGTTACACAGTTATATCCTTGAATAATACAAATATTTAAGTGTATAAAAGTATATCAATGTTTGGAGATATTTTAGTCATTTAACACTTAGCATAAATTATTCGTGCCTTTATAATAACTAGTTTCTATAAAAATATGTTGCACGTTAATATTGTATCAATTATTGAAAACTTGCATGTAAGATGATAGAATTGGTGAAAAAATACATTGATGTTGTAACGTTAATGATTTTTCAAGTGTTTTAAATTTGTCACTACCCAAAATCCAACCATAAGGGTGGTGATGGTACCTAGTCCCTAATACTAGGTAAGCCTATCACAAGATGAGATCAACAGAATATAACAACTTAAACATTAAATAAAAGATGAGAATGTCATAACATAGCCAAAACGGGAATACAACAGTCATAAATACCAAAATCCGGTAATAATGAGTCATAAGCTCTACATGGAATACGCAAGAAGTCTAAAAAATACATCACTGTTTGGGATACAATAAACAGTACCAATTGAAGTAAGATGGTGACTCTGAGGCCTGCGAGCGAAAAAATAGATATACCTTGAAGTCTCCAACAGCTAGGGTTTAACGACCCAACCGGTCGTTTTGAGTAATAGCCTTCCTTTCAGTGTTTCGAGACTTTTCATAGCTCTAAGGGCTCAAATTACCTCAAAGAGAAGGTGTTAGGCACTCATCGAGGTCCACAACTATGGGTCCCGGCCGAAATTAACGCTACATGGGATTATCAGATTATAATTATCCTATGTGATCATGTAAAATGAGGAAAGACACGGAATTAAGTTCAATTACGATATAAAATAGGTGTAAAGAAGATTTCACATATGAAGGAATTAGACTATATATAAATGATCGGTACAAGCCTTTGGAGGTTACAAGATACAACCTAATTGTTCTCACTTAAAAGAAACAAAGGTGTGAGTACCAAACATATAAAAGGGGGGCGGGGTCCTATATTTTTTTAGCTTAAAGGATCACCCCGTGCAACATAAATAATACTTTGCAACTCCCTTAGGGTAGGGATTGCGCATATTATTCAGCGGGCACAAATTATCATCTCCTGCTACCCAATTACTATGTTAAGGTTGCTTACCTAAAGCGCTCTAGTTCAATTCTAGGCTGTACCCTATGCATGCACCACCCGTCCCATGCCTATGGTCCAGGAGGCTTTGGACTACTATTTGGTTGGTTCTAGACATTACTTAGGGTGCTCAAAATGATAAAACTAGGTGCACATTCAAAACAAGTAGGACTACATATAAAGACAATGAATGGCTCAAGTTAGCCTCCGCACATAAGCAACGAAAGCACGCGGACAGATTCAGATTCTATAGTAGGCAGTATTAGAATCAAGATGTATTGGGGTTGTTTAAAAACCTATAGGTATGGCTTCTATGTGACCATATATTTTAAGAACATCTCATGGGCAGTGTTGCTATCCATATTATCGAAATTACATATTACAAGTGTTATAAAAGCATATAGACATGATCTCTAAATGATTTGCGCTTGGGGCACTGAGGCCATTGGAAAACTCAGAATTATTCATTTTTTTAATCCTATTGGCATGCTTTCTAAGCGAGTACCAGTATCCAATAGGCAAGTTCTCTAATAGTTGGTATTTGAACATAGATTTGTCATGCTTATTCCTATAGACATGTTGTCTAGGTGGGGAGTGTGATTAGAACAATAAAAACAGTCAATTAGTTAATCAATTAAGGTCGTATAGACATGGTATCTAGATGAGTATTGGAGGAAGTATACTTAACACGATCCTATAGGCATGTTATCTAATACTCACACTGCAATTGCACAAGTTGAGAAAATAGTGAATGATGTTTTATTCCTATAGGCATGTTATCTAATAGTGCATAGAAATAGATATGTGAACAAGTAAAGCACCTAGGTTGTTACAAACATGCTTCTAATAATTGTACGGCCATTAGGTAGGTTGAGTAGGTGATGTGTTTGAATCCCTATAGGCATGATTTCTATTAGTGTATAGAAATAAAGCACGTCAACCAAATAGCAAACCAAGTAATTAAACCCTATGGACAGGTTTTCTACCCATCCATGCAATAACTAGAATACCCTATCCCCTTGTTTCACTAATTTCCCCATCATTCAGTTTTACAAGTTATTACATACCACATTGAATAATTACAGGCCCTAATACAAACTTAGAATAAACCAAGTAACACATCTGGGCCTTGAAATAGGCTTAGAACTTCATGTGGACAGTAGGCCCAAGCTCAAGGTGCAGACAATATACTTCAAACCCCCAATACCAAAGATAGGCCCAACACACCAAGCCCAAATGATCGAAGTAATTAAGCTAATGGATACCAAACAAAACCACTCAGAGAATAACTTAAACACTGAATTCTTATAACTGAAACAGCTATAGTTTCAACCAATAAGCAGGATCATGCGAAGTTGAAAAGCATCAAAGACACATATGGGCAAGTAATTCCGGAAAGCAAAATTTTAACAGTGACAAGATAGGATATCATAAGCTAGCAAACTACTGAAAACAGTGTCTCAACATAGAACCAACCAAAAGAACTTCATATGACAGCCTAGCAGAATCATAGACAAGAAGAAGGTGGAGTACACTCTTCATATGAGGATTTTACATGAAAACCTAGCATTACAACATACTAGTAGCACAATTTGCTAAACATACTTAGTTGAACATGAAACTTAACTATAGCACAAGATTCTAAAGAACTCATAGTAGGTAGAAGAACACGTCAATTCTAGGTTAACAGGACAAGAAGACATTAGGATTCATGGTAGATGAAAATATCAACGCTAGGTTAATAAGATAGGCAATTATCAAGCTTAGTACCAATTGATCATATGAAGGAAGAGGCTAATATTTTTAGATTCACCTTAGAAAGTCATGGGAAATACTTAGAAACACATAATTGAGCAGGTCAAAGAGCACATATTAGAGTTAGATA
>NC_090818.1:85027288-85137793 GCF_000390325.3 Nicotiana tomentosiformis
ATCTTTCTACTCCAATGTCGTATTGACAAACGGTTTAATGCGTTGAAAAATAGACTCATAGATATTTAATTTTATGGGTGGAACACCCCATAACTCTAAGTATATTGGGAGAAAATCGCAGTTACATTTGACCCAAAGTTTCAGTAAAACTTATGAATGTAACTTGTGATGACTTTCATCGACTTTTGTTCCACAACTCGCTTGACTTCAAAACATAATACACGGATGTCATACGACTAATATAAATCATAACATAATCTCCTTATCATGTTAAGCACCCTAGTCTCACCCCAAAGGTATATGTTATAACATTCCCAACTTGTCGACTTTCGACGAAACATTATTTTCTTCAATTGCTTTAGCTTCTGAACAGTCCAACCCTCTTTGTACTTGTTGTTCATGATCTTCAATATTTGTAACCTCAGAGGTAACATGATTAAATTACTTTATATACTTTTAAATATTATCTCATTTTTGGTCCTACATTAGTTTGCTTACGATGCATTTTTACGTACAAAATATAGGGTGTAACACCCGTGTAGAGCTCAGCACAGCCTTTCATCCGCAGACCGACGGGCAGTCAGAGCGGACAGTTCAGATTTTAGAGGATATGCTCAGGGCATGTGTGATTGACTTTGGAGGACAGTGGGATCGTTTCCTGCCTTTGGCCGAGTTTGCTTATAATAACAGTTACCAATCCAGCATCGAGATGGCTCCATTTGAGGCTTTATATGGCCATCGATGTTGTTCACCTATCGGATGATTTGAGCCTGGTGAGGCTAATTTATATGATACTGATTTGGTAAAGGATGCCTTAGAAAAGGTAAAGTTGAATCAGGAGCGACTTCATATTGCACAGTCTAGGCAGAAACATTACGCGGATCAGAAAGCGCGTGACTTATCATTTATGGTAGGTGAAAAAATTCTCTTGAAGGTTTCGCCGATGAAGGGAATCATGAGATTTGGGAAATAGGGGAAATTGAGCCCAAGGTTTATAGGCCCATTTGAGGTGTTGAGACAAGTTGGAGAGGTTGCTTATGAGCTTGCATTGCCACCCAGTCTATCGGGAGTTCATCCGGTTTTTCATGTATCTATGCTCCGGAAGTATCATGCCGACCTATCACATAGGTTAGACTTCAGCACAGTTCAGCTAGATAATAGCTTGGGTTATGAAGAGGATCCAATTGCCATTGTTGATAAACAGGTTCGCCAGCTGAGGTCCAAGAGGGTTTCTGCAGTAAAAGTCCAGTGGAGGGGCTAATCAGTCGAGGAAGTGACTTGGGAGGCCGAGGAAAACATGCGGAGCAGATATCCATACTTATTCAGCACTTCAGGTATAATTCTAAACCCGTTCGAGGATGAACGTTTGTTTAAGAGGTGGAGAATGTGATGACCCAAAATGTCATCTTTAAATTTAGTAATTAATTATGTGTTCTAAGACCTCAAAAAGTACTATTTATCATTCCTCGACTTGCGTGCGCAATCCATAAAATTTTATGGAAAGTTTTTATGTGAAAATGAAGTAAAATGTGGATTAGAACTTTAAAACTCAATTGAGTTGACTTTGGTCAACATTTTGAGCAAGCGGTTACGGATCAGTGTTTTGACAGTTCCGATAGGTCCGTATCGTGATTTGGGAATTGGGCGTATTCCCGGAATCAAATTCCGAGGTCCCTAGCCCGAGATATGGAATTTTGATGAAACAATTAAAAAGTTCAAGTTCAAATAGTGACCGGATGTCGAATTATGTGCAAACAATCCCGGAATAGAATTTTGATGATTCCAACAGCTTCATATGGTGATTTTGGACTTAGGAGCGTGATTGGAAGTCCGTAGTGAAATTTGGACTTGAAATGGCTAAAACAAGAATTTAAGTTTGAAAGTTTGACCGGGGAGTTGACGTTCTGATACCGGAGTCGGAATATAGTTCCGAAAATTTTCATAGCTTCGTTATGTCATTTATGACTTGTGTGCAAAATTTGAGGTCAATCGGAGTTGATTTGATAGGTTTCGACATCGAATGTAGAAGTTAGAAATTTTAAGTTTCATTAAGCTTGAATTGGAGCATAATTCTTGGTTTAAGCGTCGTATTATGTGATTTGAGGTTTTAAATAAGTTCGTATGATGTTGTAGGACTTATTGGTATATTTGGTTTAGGTCTCGAGGGCCTCGGGTGAATTCCGGGTGGTTAACGGATCGAATTTGGAATTTGAAGAAGAGTTGAGGCAGCTGATATCTGGTGTGGCCGCGGGTGCGAAGCCGCAGGTGCGAAAAATCCACCGCGGGTGAAAAAAATCCATCGCGGGTGGGAATCCGCAGGTGCGAAAAAGCCATCGCGCGTGCGAAGCCGCGGATGCGAAAAATTTTGCCGCGGGCGCGATGATCGCTGGGCAGTGAGTGTAAAAGCGGGGATTTGAGCATTTTTGCTTATTTCTTCATTCTTGGACGATCTTGGGAGCTTCTTGAGAAGAAAATTCACCTAGCAACTTAGAGGTAAGTTAATTCACACCTATTGCAAGTTAAATACATGGTTTATATATGGATTCAGACATGTAAATTTGTAGAAATTTGGAGTTTTGAAGAAAAACCTAGAAATTGGTATTTTTTATTTTCACCACGGAAATGGTTATGGAATTGGGTAGAAATTATATATTCAAGTTCTTGAGATTATGGGTAACGTTTTCATCCAAAAATTTCCAAAATCCGAGCATGTGGGCCCGAGGTGAATTTTAAGAATTTTACCATTTTGGATAGGGTAATTTATTTAATAGATGAATTTTGAATTTATTGAACATATATTAATTATTTTATATAATTATTGGATAGTTTTGGATATTTCGGCATCGAATCGAGAATTTTACGCGATGCGATAATTGGAAAGTGGACTTTGAGACGCGGTAAGTCTCTTGTCTAATCTTGTGAGGGAAAAATTATCCCATTGGGATTAAATTGAATAATTATTGATAATTGCGGGGGCTACGTACGCACGAGGTGATGAGAGTCCGTGCGTAGCTACTATTAATGCTAAAGTCCGGGTAGTTTAGGACTCAAAGCATGAATTACTTGTGTAAATTGTATTCCTTGTTTAATTAATATTATTTGATATATTTATATATATATATAATGTGAATTGTTAGATGAAATATATATATATATATATATATATATATATATATATGTTGTGAATTGTTAGATCACAATATTAAAGGATGAAAAAATTTATATGTTTGATTTTCTGTTTAAAATTAATTAATTGTTAAAAGAAATTATTATTCCTCCCAAATTTATCTCATAATAAATATATTCTCCTTCCGGAGATACATAAGAAAATGTCCTCCTTTCTTATGGAGCGGGCCGAACGCCTCGGCAGGATAGATGCATCTATGAATCGCGCCGCACGTCCCTCGGCAGTGTACACGACACTCTGGATCGGGCCGTACGTCCTCGTCAGAAATTGTGCTTAATAATATTAATAATTACACGATACTTTAATAATTTATTTCAGCTTGCGAAGCTAATTGATAAATAAAAAATAAAAAAAATTCTTGGAATTTAATTAATATATTGAGAATTGTTGCATCTAAAGAAATTTGATTATTTTCGCTGATTAAATAAATTATTTTAAACTCTGTAAATTATACTGATTTAAATATCCTAGTTGTATTTTAATTATTATTATTATTGACCCATAGTGAGTGTCAAAGTCGGCCCTCGTCTCTACCACTTCGAGATTAGGCTTGATACTTACTGGGTACACGTTGTTCACGTACTCATACTACACTTGCTGCACTTTTTGTGCAGGAACTGTGGCAAGTACTAGTGGGGGACCTATCGTCTTACACCCACGTTATTCAGGGGCATAGTGGTGAGCTGTTTCTCTGATCCGTTCTGTAGCTACTAGTGTCTCTCTTTGTATTATTTTTTCATTCTGTCTATTTTTATTTCAAACAGTATTTGAGGTTTTGTATAATCTACTAGATGCTCATACACTTGTGACACCAGGTCTTGGCACACACATTGGTAGAGTTTGGGTTTTAATATATTTTCTTAGTTTTAAATTTTATCAATGTATGCTTAATTTATTAGTTGGCTTGCCTAGCTGTAGTGTTGGGCGCTATCACAACTTATAGGTGAAACTGGGCCGTGACAATATGGTATCAGAGCACTAGGTTCACTTAGGTCTCACAAGTTATGAGCAGGCCTAATAGAGTCTTGCGGATTGGTACGGAGACGTCTGTACTTATCTTCAAGAGGCTATAGGGTGTTAGAAAATTACCTTTCTTCATATTCCATCGTGCAATTAATGTAGTACTAAATATCCTTCTTTTATTCTCTCACAGATGGTGAGAACGCGCTCGAATGAAGTTCCAAACCAGGGAAGAGCTACTCCCCCAGTTGCTAGAGGCCGAGGCAGAGGCCGAGGTAGGGCTCCAGCCCATGGTAGAGGGCGAGGACGTCCCAGGACTGTTCCAGTTATGCCGCCAGTGGGTCCAGCAGAGAATCTCATCATTGAGGAGCAGGGTGAGGTGCCTGTGGCAGAGCCAGCTTCGGTGGATTTCACATCTGTACCGGAATTTTAGGATGTCATGGGTCGCATGCTGCGGTTCATGGACAATATGACTCAGGCCGGTTTATTTCCGACAGACCTAGCCACATCTCAGGCCGGCGGGGGAGCACAAACCCCTACCGCGCAGGCTTATGGACAGGCAGCTGCTGTATATGAGACCCAAGGTGCACTACCCGTGGGTGGAGCCCACCCAGTGGCAGCAGCTACACCTGAGCCCAGGCCAGCTGTAGCCGCCGATCCTCAGAAACTATTGGACAGATGGACTAGACTACATCCTCATGTCTTTGGGGGTGAGCGACATGAGGATCCACAGGAATTCATTGATCGTTGCAGGGACAGACTGCAGAACATGAGGATATTGGAATCTCATGGGGTTGACTTTGCTACTTTTCAGCTAGAGGGCAAAGCCCGTAGATGGTGGCAGTCTTATGCTCTTGGTAGACCAGCAGATTCTCCTCCCAAGACTTGGGATAGGTTCACCTGTATCTTCCTGGATAGGTATATTCTATCCTCCCAGATGGAAGAGTTGCGGTTTCAGTTTGAGCAGCTCCAGCAGGGTCAGATGTCAGTGACTGATTATGAGGCGAGGTTTTCTGAATTATCTCGCCATGCACTTATGATACACCCTAATGAGGCGGAGAGAGTGCGGAGGTTTGTAGCCGGTTTACATACTGGTATTCAGGACACTATGGCTCGAGAGGTTGAGATGGGTACTTCTTATGAGTGAGTTGTGGAGATAGCCCGGAGGATTGAGGGTGTGCATCAGCGGAGCCGAGAGCAGATTATGAGAGATAAGTGGTTCAGGTACTCTGGAGAGTTCAGGGGTGCTCCGTCTGGAGGCAGAGGTCAGTTTGTGAGGGGGCAGTCTAGCAGACCCCCATATCCAGCACCACCACCTCCTCGAGGTGCTCCAGTGCGACCTTATCTCAGTGCTATACCAGAGAGTTCTTACCGCCCACCGGCTATTCAGGGTCCTCCCAGTGGGTATTCAGTTCCCAGGGTCAGACACTTAGTCAGCAGCCCATCGCATCGAAGAGTTGTTATGAGTGTAGGGATCCCAGTCATATACGGAGGTTTTTCCCCAGTCTTCGGGGTAGACCAGTACAGCAGGGTCAGCAGCCTATGTTTACCGGACCAGTTGCTCCACCAGTAGTCCGACCACCAAGAGGTGGAGGACAGGTGGGTAGGGGCCGTCCTAGAGGTGGAGGTTAGCCAGGCGGAGGTCAGCGAGTTGGCGCTCCAGCTCGGTTCTATGCTTTTCCGGCTAGACCAGATGCAGAAGCCTCGAATGCTGTGATTACAGGTATTATTTCTGTTTGCGGCAAAGATGCCTCAGTATTATTTGATCCAGGATCCACATATTCATATGTGTCATCTCTATTTGCTCCAATCCTGGGTGTTTCTCGTGAGTCCTTGAGTACTCCTGTTTATGTGTCCACTCCTGTAGGCGATTCTATTATTGTGAATCGGGTCTACCGGTCTTGTATTAATAGATTATGTGGTTATGAAACTAGAGCAGATCTCTTATTGCTCGAGATGATCGATTTTGAAATTATTCTGGGTATGGACTAGTTATCTCCATATCATGCTATTCTAGATTGTCATGCCAAAACCGTTACCTTGGCTATTCCATCTTTGCCTAGGCTGGAGTGGAAGGGTTCGTCTGTTAGTTCATTTAATCGAATTATTTCTTTTATAAAGGCTCAACACATGGTTGAGAAGGGTTATTTGGCTTATCTAGCCTATGTCCGAGATACTACTGCAGAGACTCCGGCTATTGATTCAGTGCCTGTAGTTCGGGAGTTCTCCGATGTATTTGCTTTAGATCTTCCAGGTATGCCACCTGATCGTGATATTGATTTCTGTATTGACTTGGCTCCAGATACTCTGCCTATATTTATCCCACCGTATCGCATGGCTTCGAAAGAATTGAAAGAGTTGAAAGAACAGCTTGAAGAATTACTAGCCAAAGGGTTTGTTAGACCGAGTATATCGCCTTGGGGTGCACCGATATTATTTGTGAAGAAGAAAGATGGCACAATGCGAATGTGTATTGATTATCGCCAAATGAACAAAGTCACTATTAAAAACAAGTACCCATTTTCGCGTATTGATGACTTATTTGACCAGTTGCAGGGTGCTAGGGTGTTCTCTAAGATCGATTTGAGGTCGGGATATCATAAGTTGAAGATTCGAGATTCGGATGTTCCGAAAACTGCTTTCCGTACTAGATATGGTCATTATGAGTTTCTGGTAATGTCTTTCGGTTTAACTAATGCCTCGGCAGCATTTATGGATCTGATGAAAAGGGTATTCAGGCCATATATTGATTCATTTGTCATTGTCTTCATTGATGACATTTTGATCTACTCACGCAGTAAGGAGGAGCATGAGCAGCATATGAGAGTAGTGCTTCAGACATTGCGGCAACAAAAGCTATATGCTAAATTCTCTAAATGTGAGTTCTGGCTTGAGTCTGTAGCATTTTTGGGACATATTGTATCGGACAAAGGCATTAAAGTTGATCCCAAAAAGATTGAGGCAGTTCAGAATTGGCATGGTCCCACTTCGGCGACTGAGATTAGGAGTTTTCTGGGTTTGGCAGGTTATTATCATCGGTTCGTGGAAGGTTTTTCATCTATTGCAGCACCTTTGACCAAATTAACCCAGAAGTGTCCTCCATTCCGATGGTCTGATGATTGTGAGGTGAGCTTTCAAAAGCTCAAGACAGCATTGACTACAGCACCAGTGTTAGTGTTGCCTTCCGATTCGGGGATGTATACAGTGTATTGCGACACTTCGCACATTGGCTTGGGGTGTGTATTGATACAGGAAGGGCAGGTTATTGCATATGCTTCACGTCAGCTGAAGCCCCACGAAAAGAATTATCCGGTATATGATTTGGAGTTAGTTGCGATTGTTCACGCTCTTAAGATTTGGAGGCATTATCTTTATGGGGTGTCTTGTGAAGTTTACACTGATCATCACAGTTTGCAGCATTTGTTCAAGCAGAGGGACCTAAATTTGAGGCAGCGCAGATGGCTGGAGTTACTAAAAGATTATGATATTACTATCCTGTATCATCCGGGCAAAGCAAATGTGGTTGCAGATGCCTTGCGCAGAAAAGTAGAGAGTATGGGTAGTTTGGCTTTCATTTCAGTAAAGGAAAGGCCATTAGCCTCAGATATTCAGTCCTTGGCTAATAGACTTGTGAGGCTAGATATTTCAGAGCCCAACCGAGTTCTTGCATGTGTTACGGCCCAATCTTCACTATTTGAGCAGATCAAAGCTCGCCAGTATGATGACCCACACTTGATGGTTCTTCGTGAAACGGTACTACGAGATGGTGCCAAGGAAGTCACTATTGGTGCAGATGGTGTTCTACGACTCTAGGATCGTCTGTGTGTTCCTAAGGTGGATGAACTGAGGAAAAAGATCTTGGAGGAGGCACACAGTTCTCGGTATTCTATTCATCCAGGTGCTACGAAGATGTATCGTGACTTGAGGCAGCATTATTGGTGGCGACGAATGAAAAAGGACATAGTTGAGTATGTAGCTAGGTGTCTAAATTGCCAGCAAGTTAAATATGAGCACCAGAGGCCAGGTGGCCTAATTCAGCAGTTAACTATACAGAGTGGAAATGGGAACGAATTACTATGGATTTTGTAGTTGGGTTGCCGCGGACCTTGCGAAAGTTTGATATAGTTTGGGTCATTGTTGATAGGTTGACCAAGTCGGCACATTTTGTTCCTTTTGTGACTACGTATACTTCAAAGAGGTTATCCCAAATTTATATTCAGGAGATAGTTCGGTTGTACGGTGTGCCAATTTCTACCATATCAGATAGAGGCCCTCAGTTTACTTCACATTTCTGGAGAGCAATACAGAGTGAATTAGGGACCCGTGTAGAGCTCAGCACAGCCTTTCATCCGCAGACCGACGGGCAGTCAGAGCGGATAGTTCAGATTTTGGAGGATATGCTCAGGGCATGTGTGATTGACTTTGGAGGACAGTGGGATCGTTTCCTGCCTTTGGCCGAGTTTGCTTATAATAAAATTTACCAATCCAGCATCGAGATGGCTCCATTTGAGGCTTTATATGGCCGTCGATGTCGTTCACCTATCGGATGGTTTGAGCCCGGCGAGGCTAAGTTATATGGTACTGATTTGGTAAAGGATGCCTTGGAAAAGGTAAAGTTGATTCAGGAGCGACTTCGTACAGCACATTCCAGACAGAAAAGTTACGCGGATCAGAAAGCGCGTGATTTATCATTTATGGTAGGTGAAACAGTTCTCTTGAAGGTTTCGTCGATAAAGGAAATCATGAGATTTGGGAAAAAGGGAAAATTGAGCCCAAGGTTTATAGGCCCATTTGAGGTGTTGAGAAGTTGGGGAGGTTGCTTATGAGCTTGCATTGCCACCCAGTCTATCGGGAGTTCATCCGATTTTTCATGTATCTATGCTCCGGAAGTATCATGCCGACCTATCACATAGGTTAGACTTCAGCATAGTTCAGCTAGATAATAGCTTGGGATATGAAGAGGAGCCAATTGCCATTGTTGATAAACAGGTTCGCCAGTTGAGGTCCAAGAGGGTTTTTGCAGTAAAAGTCCAGTGGAGGGGCCAACCAGTCGAGGAAGTGACTTGGGAGGCCGAGGAAAACCTGCGGAGCAGATATCCATACTTATTCAGCACTTCAGGTATAATTCTAAACCCGTTCGAGGACGAACGTTTGTTTAAGAGGTGGAGAATGTGATGACCCAAAATGTCATCTTTAAATTTAATAATTAATTATGTGTTCTAAGACCTCGAAAAGTACTATTTATCATTCCTCGACTTGCGTGCGCAATCTATAAAATTTTATGAAAAAATTTATGTGAAAATGGATTAAAATGTGGATTAGAGCTTAAAACTCAATTGAGTTGACTTTGGTCAATATTTTGGGCATGCGGACTCGGATCAGTATTTTGACAGTTTCGGTAGGTCCGTATCGTGATTTGGGAGTTGGGCGTATGCCCGGAATCAAATTCCGAGGTCCCTAGCCCGAGATATGGAATTTTGATGAAACAATTAAAACGTTTAAGTTCAAATAGTGATCGGATGTCGAATTATGTGCAAACGACCCCGGAATAGAATTTTGATGATTCCAACAGCTCCGTATGGTGATTTTGGACTTAAGAGCGTGATTGGAAGTCCGTAGTTAAATTTGGGCTTGAAATGGGTAAAACAAGAATTTAAGTTTAAAAGTTTGACCGGGGAGTTGACTTTTTGATACCGGAGTCGGAATATAGTTTTGAAAATTTTTATAGCTCCGTTATGTCATTTATGACTTGTATGCAAAATTTGAGGTCAATCGGAGTTGATTTGATAGGTTTCGACATCGAATGTAGAAGTTGGAAATTTTAAGTTTCATTAAGCTTGAGTTGGAGCATAATTCGTGGTTTTAGTGTCGTTTTATGTGATTTGAGGTTTCAAATAAGTTCGTATGATATTGTAGGACTTGTTGCTATATTTGGTTGAGGTCCCGAGTGCCTCGGGTGGATTCCGTGTGGTTAACGGATCGAATTTAGAATTTGAAGAAGAGTTGAGGCAGCTGATATCTGGTGTGGCCGCGGGTGCGAAAAATCCACCGCGGGTGCGAAAAATCCATCGCGAGTGTGAATCCTCAGGTGAAAAAAAACCATCGCGGGTGCGAAGCCGCAGATGCGAAAAATTTTGCCGCGGGCGCGATGATCACTGGGCAGTGAGTGTTTAAAGCGGTGATTTGAGCATTTTTGCTCATTTCTTCATTCTTGGACGATCTTGGGAGCTTCTTGAGAGGAGAATTCACCTAGCAACTTAGAGGTAAGTTAATTCACACCTATTGCAAGTTAAATACATGGTTTATATATGGATTTAGATATGTAAATTTGTAAAAATTTGGAGTTTTGAAGAAAAATCTAGAAATGGGTGTTTTTGATTTTCACCACGGAAATGGTTATGGAATTGGGTAGAAATTATATATTCAAGTTCTTGAGATTATGGGTAACGTTTTCATCCGAAAATTTCTAAAATCCGAACATGTGGGCCTGGGATGAATTTTAAAATTTTTACCATTTTGGATAGGGTAATTTATTTAATAGATGAATTTCGAATTTATTGAACATATATTAATTATTTTATATAACTTTTGGATAGTTTCGGATTTTTCGGCATCGAATCGAGAATTTTACGCGACGCGATAATTGGAAAGTGGACTTTGAGACGAGGTAATCTCTTGTCTAATCTTGTGAGGGGGAAATTACCCCATAGGGATTAAATTGAATAATTATTGATAATTGCGGGGGCTACGTACGCACGAGGTGACGAGAGTCCGTGCGTAGCTACTATTAATGCTAAAGTCCGGGTAGTTTAGGACTCAAAGCATGAATTACTTGTGTAAATTTTATTCCTTGTTTAATTAATATTATTTGATATATATATATATATATATATATATATATATATATATATATATATATATATATATATATATTGTGAATTGTTAGATCACAATATTAATGGATGGAAAAATTTATATGTTTGATTTTCTGTTTAAAATTAATTAATTATTAAAAGAAATTATTTTTCCTCCCAAATTTATCTCATAATAAATATATTCTCCTTCCGGAGGTACATAAGAAAATGTCCTCCTTTCTTGTGGAGCGGGCCGAATGCCTCGGCAGGATAGATGCATCTATGGATCGCGTCGCACGTCCCTCGGCAGTGTACACGACACTCTGGATCGGGCCGTACGTCCTCGGCAGAAATCATGCTTAATAATATTAATAATTACACGATACTTTAATAATTTATTTCAACTTGCAAAGCTAATTGATAAATAAAAAAATCTTGAAATTTAATTAATATATTGAGAATTGTTGCATTTGAAGAAATTTGATTATTTTCGCTGATTAAATAAATTATTTTAAACTCTGTAAACCATACTGATTTAAATATCCTCGTTGTATTTCAATTATTATTATTATTGACCCATAGTGAGTGTCAAAGTCGGTCATCTCGTCTCTACCACTTCGAGATTAGGCTTGATACTTACTGGGTACACGTTGTTCACGTACTCATACTACACTTGCTGCACTTTTTGTGCAGGAACTGAGGCAAGTACTAGTGGGGGACCTATCGTCTTGCACCCACGTTATCCAGGGGCATAGTGGTGAGCTGTTTCTCTGATCCGTTCTGCAGCTACTAGTGTCTCTCTTTGTATTTATTTTTTTCATTCTGTCTATTTTTATTTCAGACAGTATTTGAGGTTTTGTATAATCTACTAGATGCCCATACACTTGTGACACCAGGTCTTGGCACACACATTGGTAGAGTTTGGGTTTTAATATATTTTCTTGATTTTAAATTTTATCAATGTATGCTTAATTTATCAGTTGGCTTGCCTAGCTGTAGTGTTGGGCGCCATCACAACTTATAGGTAAAATTTGGTCGTGACACTAACACAAAGGTCGGGTCCAACACCAATATTCCACAACTCAACATAACAGCATAGTACAAGTAATAAAAGAGTATCTCAGAAATAAAAGGCTCATTTTGTTCACATTTCCAGAAAATGTAGGCATTTCTTTTCAAGTATCTCAGTGAAAACCCAAATCTTTTACTGAAAAAGCCAAAATACGAGTAAGTTTGAAAACTGTAATTTTTCTCAAAACTTATTTCAATAATAAGTAAGATGTCTCATTTTCAGATAGTATGAGGAAAGTATGTCTCTATGCCTACATGTCAAGATACAGGTAAAATCATAAATATCACTAACACCGGGTAGCAGAAGGGAATGCATCTCTGTGCATATATCTCAAGTACGCATGTCAAATGCAATGAATCTCAATGATGAGCTCATGTACTCACGCTATCAGAGAACTCAACCTCACTGTCTCGTATTCTCTCTCACTATGCTCAGCACACTCAATCACTCGGTACTGTACAATACTCATTGCGGCGTGCAGTTCGATCCCTGTTTATAGTCGACTGCGCTCACTGGGGGTGTGCAGACTCCTGGAGGGGCTCCTTTCAGTCTAGGCGCTATATCGTTGCGGCGTGCAACCCGGTCCTATAATATATAAATAGCCATAAGGCTCGTTGCGGCGTGCAACCCGATCCATATATATATACAGCCCTAAGGCTCGTTGCGGCGTGCAATTCGATCCCATAAATGTAGTCAATGTATCATGATGCGGGGTGCAGACCGATCCCAGAATTATCTCACTCACTCAGGCCCTCGGCCTCACTCAGTCATCAATCTCTCGAGTCTCACTCACGGGCTCACACTGTCATAAAACTAGCCCGGCAACAATGATATGATGTATCAATAAATAATAACTGAGACTGAGATATGGCATGAATGCATGGATATGACTGAGTATGAAATATCAATGAAATCAGTTAGGTGACAGTAAGAAACGGCCACTATGGAACCAAACAGTATCGGCATAATACCTAAACATAATATCTAGCATGATTGACAGCTTAACTACTTTATCACATAGTGAAAGCACGGATACCAACAAAGTAGGGCCACTATACTGTGCCATGGAAATAACAGAGTCCCAATTCATATGGTGCATGCCCACACGCCCGTCACCTAGCATGTGCATCATCTCAATACCAATCATATAACACGTATTTTGGGGTTTCATACCCTCAGCAATAAGATTAGAAGAGTTACTTATCTCGAATAAGCCAATTCTAACATCGAGCAAGCCAAGCGATGCTCCAAAATACCATCCTGTGCTTTCCGAACTCCGAACGGCTCGAAACTAACCAAAACAACTCAAATACATCAAACAATGCTAAAGGAACCAATCCCGATCAAAAAAGATCAAATCTTGAATCAAAAAGCCCAAAATCGGCCAAAAGCCCAACCCGGGCCCGCACCTCGGAACCCGACAAAATTTATAAAATCCAACTACCCATTCAATCACGAGTCCAACCATACTAGTTTCACTCAAATCCGGCTCCAACTCGATGTTCATAACTCAAAAATTCATATGATGAAACTTTAGGCCAAAACCTCCCAATTTCCTCATTAAAATTCACAATCCAATTACCAAAAACGAAGGTAGATTCATGAAATATAACCAAAACCGAGTAAAGAACACTTACCTTAATTCATATGGTGAAAAATTACTTCAAGAATTGTCTCAATCCGAGCTCCATATCTCCCAAAATGTAAAAATGTCTGAAACCTTCGAAATAGAGTACTATATACACTGCCAAGACGTCCTCTTTCGCGAACGCGGGAAAACCATCGTGTTCGCGATGAAAAAAATGCACTGTGCCACAAAAGACTCTACGCGTTCGCGATGCACCCCGCACGAACGTGATGAACATTGCTGCCAAAGCTTCGCGAACGCGACTAACCTTACACGATCGCATAGAAGAACGCTCAAATTTTCGGCTGCTAACCCCAACACTACGCGAACGCGATCCTCCATACGTGAACGCGAAGAGGACTTGCCCCATCTCTACATGAACGCAAGACGTACTTCGCGATCACGAAGAACAATTGTTGCTGCCATCAAAATACACTACGCGTTCGCGACACTTGCCACGCAAACGCGATGAAGAACCGAGATACCAGAAAACAGCAGAATACAGTAGTACAAAAATTAAGAGAAATGATCTGAAATCAATCCGAAACATGCTCGAACCTCTCGTGACCCCGTCCAAACATACCAACAAGTCCCATAACATAACACTGACCTACTCGAGGCCTCAAAACACACGAAACAACATCGGAACGACGAATCACACCTCAATTCGAATTCAATAAACTTTGAAACTTCAAACTTCCACAACTGATGCCGAAACCTATCAAATCACGTCCGATTGACCTCAAATTTTGCACACAAGTTACATTCGACATTACGGACCCGTTTTAATTTTTGAAATCGGAATCCGACCCCGATATCAAAATGTCCACTCCCGGTCAAACTTTCAAAAAATTTAACTTTCGCTATTTCGAGCCAAATTCAACCACGGACCTCCAAATTACAATCCGGACGCGCTCCTAAGTCCAAAATCACCCAACGGAGCTAACGAAACCATCAAAATTCCAATTCGAGGTCAAATGCTAAAAAGTCAAAAGTGATCAACTCTCCCAATTTAAAGCTTCAACAATGAAGTCCATTCTTCCAATTCGATTCCGAATAACCTGAAAACCAAAACTGACGATTCACACAAGTCAAAATATATCATATGGAGCTACTCATGCCCGTAAACTAACGAGCGAAGTGCAAATGCTCAAAACGACCGGTCGGGTCGTTACATTAGCAGGCGTTTGTTTTTTTATATTTATTAAATTGAAATTTAATTTAATAAAAAGGACATTTAGATAATTTAACTTTCTAGTTTTGGGGTTCCTACTTTTAATATAACTAGTTTCTCGGCACGTGCATTGCACGTGTATGCTGAGTTATGTAATATACGTTTTGTTAAATAATATAAATATTATCAAAATAAGTTTTGACTAAATAGCAATACATGAAAAAATAAAATATAAGTTTTTGTGAATGATGAATGTGAATCATCGTACAATGATTTGGTTGCCGATGTCAAGATAATTATCGTCTTAACCTACAAATATGAACAATCAAGGTTTAATTACTCAGATACATGTGATTTTTAATTACTTTTTTATTTTATAAGCTAAGTAGAAATATATGATTCAACTTATCTCACCAAATACTTTCTTGTAAATGATATTCCTGATGTATTTTTTTATATT
This sequence comes from Nicotiana tomentosiformis, assembly GCF_000390325.3. Classification (NCBI taxonomy): domain Eukaryota; kingdom Viridiplantae; phylum Streptophyta; class Magnoliopsida; order Solanales; family Solanaceae; genus Nicotiana; species Nicotiana tomentosiformis. The sequence goes on from NC_090818.1 coordinate 85,042,623, forward strand.
TGTTTATTCATATTATATACCTGAGTTAGTTCACTCTTACTCCAATTACGGCAGTATCATCTTGGCTTACTACATTATCAATAGTCATTGGAGGATTATCTTAGGTTGCTTTATGATTAGAAATTTCTATATTTATAAATTAACTATTGTCCTTCATCGGAAAGGATAACAACTCCTCGGTCATTTTGAGGATGCAAATTTCTTTTTTGATTGCTTTTCAACCAATCCTTTATAACATTTAAATCATATCAAAATTTGTTAGTTTGTTCCCACCATAATAGCATACGTATATCTCTAGTGACCAAAACTAATACATATCAAATATCCTTTCATGATCTTAATAGTAATTTTAATGTATTAGTGTAAACTTAGTTCTTATCTTACAATCTAAAAGATTATATTGTATATAATTTTATACATGCTACCAAATTGTATACAAACAAACTGATTATTTTATTTGATAGAAAGAATAATAAAATTAACCTTTAAATAAATGTTATATATTACGGATGCAAATAAAATATTTTGAGATCATCATAAGATAAACATTTACGGCAACAATTGTAGAAACTAAATTTCATGTATCATACTGGAAAGAAAATTAATAATTATTGAATAAAGCAAAGAAAGTAAAACCTGGTTTTATCACCACTTCCTTCTCAATTCATCCATTGACATGATTTTCCTTAGAGAAATTCATTTTGAGTCCAAAACCACGCCATATTATTGGTTTGTTTATTCAATTCAACATAAAGAATGGAAATACTGGAATTTTATCTTTTGATTAGGAATGTAAATAGGGCAGGGTAGGGCAGGTCAAGTCTTGACCGCTAAAATATTGACCCGCCCTGCCCTGCCCCATTTAGCTTTTGGTCAAAATTTTGTCCTGCCCCGCCCCGCCCTATTAAGCCCTGCCCCGCCCTGCCCCGTTTAACTCTTTTTTATTTTTCTCTTTTTTTTATTTTGCAGTATGCTTTTAATTTCTTTTACCTTTTCAACTATCTATTGAAACATTTAAAATATTATTTTCCTTTGAGCTTGCAAATTGATCAAAATTTGATCTTTTGTCTGTTGTATTGGAATTTATGTCAAAGTTATATCTTTAATAGATTAATTGATGGGTGTTTCTATTAGTTACATGAGAGTTTATTAAAAAATAGATGAAATAGAAATACTAAATACAAATTAAACTGTTGCTTTGACGTACTTTTATATAACTTTCTATCTCAAAGTACTAATTCATCAAGCAATAAATATTTGAGAAGACGCACATTGGAGAAACTATCTCTCATCTTCATTAATTTTACTACTACATACACAATACTTTTTAGGCAGGTTCAATGACAAAACCAAAAATATTGCACGAGAGTTCCAGTTTTGGCACTAAACTTTACTCTCTGCCTCTTGCATGAGAATAAAGAAGATAACAATATTGTGTCAAAATATTCTATGAAACAAACTAATCACTAAGCAGAAATTGAAGGGTATAACAAATGCCAAGTATGGCTTTAATATCAAATTCAGTGTAATTAATTCCAGCCATAGGTGCAAATCCAAAGTTATTGAATGGTCCACTGTCACTGCTAGCAAGTTATACAACATAGAATATCCAAGATGATGAGAATAATGTTGCATGTTCAGGTATGCCCTCTTAGCAATGTTGCGATAAACCACTTGAATCCGGCTCTTCCTCTTCATCAAGCAATGTTGGACATGAAACTTTATCAATCGTTGAAGACAAACCTAAAAGAAAAATGCATAGTTCAATGTATCAATATACTATTAAATAATTGAACTATTAAGATAATAATGAGAAAATTACTTACCATTTAAGTCATTCCATAACCACGTGCGAGCACACATTAAAGCTTCCAAAGTAGTGGGATGGAGTCTACTCCGATGTGGGCTAATCAACCTCCCACTGGTGCTAAATGCCGATTCTGAAGCAACAATAGACACGGGAATGGCTAAGAGATCACGTGCCATTTTTTGCAATGTAGGAAATTTCAATCCATTTGTCTTCCACCAACTCAAATTGTCAAATGAAGGAGTTCGAGGTAGTAGGCCTTCTTCTAAGTACATATCCAACTCTGATCTTGTCTCCACGATAGCTCCACTCGAAGCAACAAATCTATCAAAGCTCGAAAGCCGATCACCCTCAATAAAACTAGTGACTTCACTAGAACTAGAAGCTAATGAATCATGTGGACCAGATAATTTACTCTTATAATCTTGAAAGAGATTATAACAATTGGATCGAACTTCTTGAATTTTAGTTGAAGCTTCTTCACCATAAATTAGTGGAAGAAAGAACTCTACCAACCTCATCTTGTACCGTGGATCAAAGATTGCAGCTACTCCCATCAAAATATGCAGATCATCCCAATATTTTTTAAATTTCAACAACATCGCAGAAGCCATATCGCTAATCAAAGGATTAAACTCCTTCACCCAAGCTTCCAATTCTAGCTTAATTTCACAAACTTTTGTAAAGTATTGACTGGATGTTGGATATTGAGTTCCTGAAAATTGTTCGGTGATACGATAAAAAAGTATGAGCTTATCAGAAACATCTTCTGCATTACTCCATTGCTCTTCAGCTGGATAAGACTAATAATTTGTGTCAGTTAGACTCAACTTCCTAAACACCTCTTTGTATTCTATAGCCGTTCTCAACATCAGATATGTCGAGTTCCACCGAGTAGGACAATCATACTCCAACTTCTTATTACAAGAACAGTGAACCAAACGTGCAGCTTCTTCAAACCTCTCAATTCTGCCAGCTGATCCAATCCAATACAAGACACTATCACGCACTTTGCTAATACTATCTCCTATAACCTTTAACCCTTCTTGCATAATTAAATTTAAAATATGTGCAGCACAACGCACATGAAATACTCGACCAGTCAACAACAAATCTTTTTTATTAAGTTTCTCATCCAATAAAGTTTTAATCATAGCATTGTTTGTGCTAGAATTATCAACTGTGATAGTTGATATTTTTCGTTCAAGATTCCAATCAAACAAACAATTAACCAAAGCACCACACAAAGCATCTTTATCATGTGGAGCAGGGACATAAGCAAATCTCAGAATATGACTTTGAAGCCTCCATGAATCATCAATGAAATGACCAGTAATAGCCATGAACCCTTTTTTGTTACTATTGGAAGTCCACATATCGGTTGTTATTGCAATTCTACTCGTGACTTTCTCCAACAACTTAGAAGTTTGCGATTTCAAATTGTCAAAAAATTTTATTATGTCATTCTTGATTGTATTTCTAGAAACCATCTTAAACATAGGTTGGATACTCGCAACAAAGTTCCTAAATCCCACATGATCAACTATAGAGAGTGGATACTCGTGTAAAATAATGGCATGTGCAAGTTGTTTACGTGAAATATCTTGATCAAAATAACTACCCCCGGTATCACCCTCATTTTGTACATCTCTTGGCCTGTTAGGACACTTAGGTATGTGATCTAACATAGATTTTGTCCCACAATTCCTAGCATTTTTATATCGGCGATCGCAATACTTACAAAGACCATATGAAATACCATTATCCTTCACCGGCTTGAAATGCTTCCATGCTCGGGAATATCTTCTTTTTCCCAGTTCAACTTCATCTTGTTGTAAAGGCCTTTGACTCTCATCGTCTAAGGAAATGGCATTAGAAGATGAAGCTGGTAGATTCTCTTCATTTTGAGATGCCATGATTATCTAGTAAAACAAAAAAAAGAAATATCACTAAAAGCTGAAAAATAATCATCTAGTATAAAAAGCAGACAAATGTACTAAGCATAAGCTCTTGTAACTCAACAAGACTACCAGGAGGACTTTAAGAAGATCTAGAGCCACAACCTCATGTACTAGCAAGTAACATAATTGGCAAAGGAAGATGAACTAATTTTAAACGGTGTTTAGAATTTGGAAACATAGGTGCAAATTAAACAGTATATCCGTTCTGCAACTAGTAATAGCCCCTAAAATTGCAACACAAAAGAGACATCACCGGTGTGGATAGTTAAACAAGCAGAATGTACATAAACCTCTGAAAAGAACAAAACTATTGTAATACAACTTAGTGGATATTCAACATATTTTCAAGATTATAAGTGTAAATTATCTTGAACTTAGTATCTTCACCATTCTGATCAAAAGAGACATCACCATCCACATATCCAAGCTTTTCTTGGATAATTTGGTACTTACAAATTAGAGAGAAACCACAAATGTCCTTTATGAAAATGCATAAACATTTTCCCTTACTATTTTGTTTATTCCCAGAAATAAGGTGAAGCTAAAAAATGCCAAAGCAAGCAATAAGTTCAGAAAAATACCTAGAGAAAAAAAGCAGAAAAGTAAAAATTTTCTAGTAAAACAAGAAAAAATATTTATGAAGATGTGCAAATTGATGACAAAGTTGAAAACTTTCTACTAAACAAGAACAAACAGTAAAGTTGGCGAAAATTAAGAAAAAGTGAAAAACATAACAATAAACTAAAAATTAAGAGATAAATAAAAATTCTTACAAGAGAAAGAGAAGTTGAAAGCAAGAGAGTGTTACCTCGTAACTTATTGATTTGTTTCCTGTTGGAGAATGGAGATTAAAGTTTGCCTGGAAGAACTCAACTGAAGAAGAAGAGTTTTGGTTTCGTCCTTTACTCCTTTGGAAGAGCCGAGGGTTTGATTCAAAGAGGGGATTGGAAAAAAAGAATAAAAATACGCGGGTCACTTATTCTTTACCCGACCCATCTATTAATTCGGATTTTACCCTGCCCTGCCCTAACTTATTAATTTTTTTTAAATATAGCATTTTGCCCTGCCCTGCCCTGCCCCGCCCTATTTAAATCTTCCCCTGCCCTGCCTCGTTAATAGTTTTCCCTGCCCCCGCCCTGCCCTACCCTGCCCCAATTGCCATCCCTACTTTTGATGATGTAATCTTGCAATAAACCATGGTAATCTCACATGAGTGAGCAAGTTTAATAATAGTAAAATGTCATCCTTTCGAAACGGTGGCTTTATCAATTATTCAAGCATAACTCTACCACTTTGTTATCAATGGCTAGATCCTTTTTCTTCTTCGATTAATGTTTATAACATGACAGCTTCACTTCCACGATCAAGAAAATCTATCCTATTATTTCCACGTATGACTCCTAACATGGATAATTGTTAATTAAGTTATGTAATGACTGTAACCACAAATTTTCGCGTCGAAAAAAATAAATAATCAAGACTGAAAAATTGCGTAACAAATATAGTATTTGATTTCAATAAATATTAAGTGATACAATCTCTATGTTATTCCTCTGATTCTTCGAGAATGTAAACTATCTTGATGAACTTGATTTTGATTTTGATTCAAAGGCTTGTAAAGCTTGGTCTTGAATCTCTTTCTTAAACTTGAATTTAGATTTGATCACGAACAAGTAATTTAATCTTGAACATCTTGGTATTTCATTTGGCTTCGTTCTTGATCTTGATCTTGATCTTGAACTTGAACTTGTAGCTTGAGTGCTTGAACTTGTCGCTTGTAGAGAAATATGCGGTGTTTGATCCACGAGCTCTCTGCTTGCTTCTTATTATCACTTCTGATGTCTTCTAGCTTTGTGAAGATCTCTATTTATAGTTGTAGGGAGTGGTGTAGCTATGCGATTTGATTGGTCCGTTTGAATTGACCAATACCATCTAGACACATGGCACAACACTATTGGTTGTTGATTTGACTTGGTATGCCACCCTTTCTTGACATATGTCATGATTTTATTGGCTCATTTATTTGGCTTGGATTGCCACATCACTTGACACATGGCATGATTTTATTGGCTCGTTCTTTTGACTTGAATTGCCATGTCACTTGACATGTGGCATGAGCCAGGGCTTTAAGACGGGCTGCTAGCCATTTGGACTTTGGGCTAGTAAAATGGGCTCATCTTTTGGAGTCCAATTAAATGGACTGGCCCAATTAAAAAAATATACTTTAATTAAATCCATGATGGACTTAAATAATTAATTTTAATTTGAGCTTAACATTTATTGAATGTAGGAATTTATCCAAACTCAATATGAATTTTATCATGTGCTTATAATGGCGATTATGCACTGGATAGTGGGTTTATATAGGGAATTACGAATCTGGATTACGATGCAACATACTTGCAAATTATGTAGAGCAAAATTTATTTATAGCCCATCGGCCCAAACATATATTACCCGATAGCCCAAAATTGCAATATATATTTTATAGCCCAAAAGTATTTCTAGTGGCTAGCCACAAGATCTATTTTGTCGACGGCAGAATGTCTTCATGAGCGACGTCAATCTCTCTCCTCAACGACCAAAGAAAAAGTATATGCCATAAAGCTCTTCCACATAAATTGTTCAAAACCTTTAAAACAGATCTTAGTTGTATCACTATTGCTGAAAAGTGGCAGAAAGAATAAGATTGGAAGGATGGGAGGAGGAAGCAGAACTAACATGACCGGAAAATTGAGTTTTCTGACAAAATCCGGCACAAATAGTTGTTGTAGTTCAATATAGAGTAATTTCACGTGAAAGAGACACGTTTAAGTTTGAAAAGTATTTAAAGTCAATATTTAGCATAGAAGTATGGAAAATAGACTCTCACTATACAAAAATATAATAAATAGACTGTCACTATACAACATATATACAAAATAGACTATCACTATACAAAAGATATACAAAATAGACTGTCACTGTACAATTTATATACAATAGATTGTCACTATACAAAAAATATACAAAATAGATTGTCACTATATAAAATATATACTAAATAGACTGTCACTATACAACATATATACAAAATAGACTGTTACTATACAAAAAAATATACAAAATAGACTGTCACTATACAAAAAATATACAAAAATAGACATTTCGGGCTATTACATGTAATATGTTTGCACCGAAGGGCCATTTCGTGTAAGTGAAAAAAATATGGGCTATTAAAATTTTAAGGGGCTATAGAGGGTAGTTTTCTCAATTATGTATATATGTTCTAAATGCAACGTTTGTGAACCATCACGACAATTATTGTGGCTCTTCGAATTTTTATTGTTCTGAATAACTACCTATTTTTTTATTAGTAAGATATTTAAAATCAATTAGAAGGTTATTTTAGTAATTCAACTTTTTAACTTTTAGGATTCTCACTTACAATATAACTAGTTTGTGGGCACGTGCGTTGTACGTGTATGCCAAGATATATTGTATACAATTTCGTAAAATAGTATTAACATAATTAAAATAAAGTTTTGATTATATAATTATACTTAGAAGAATAGAACATATTGTTTTGTGAATGATCAATATGGATTGTCGCATGGTGACTTATTTGTCGAAATTAAGATGCTGAATATCCACTAACTATGCAACAAAATATTGGAGGCTCAGATTAAAACTCATTAGGATGACAAAAGAAGCATTCAAGATTTTTTTGCAACTTATGAATATAAGATGATGATAAATTATAAGTATCTCCCAAATTCACATAGGAAAATATTTTAATATTAATTACTTATATTTTATAAAATGTAATAAAACTAAATAAAGTCAATCTATAAGATATTGCACTAAACACGCCTTTGTTTTCATACTCTAGCTAATATAATATTTGTTAACAAATTTATTTTACTTCTCCATTCTACATAGTTTGCATCGTTCCCAGTGATAATTTTTTCAATATAAAAGTAAATATTAATATTTTTTGTGCATGATATAATGTAATATATGTGAATATGTACATATAAATGCTCGCGCAAACACACACACACTATTATATATACATGCGATAATTTTAGTAATCGTGGAGTGTAATATTATCGATAAGAAATAATTTTGCTAGTTTTAATTAATTTTTTAATGTACTCATGATTTGTCATGTTTAGTTTCCATGCATTAGATATAACATATACTTCCATCTTCTAGATATTGTTTAACATTTTCCACTGGTAGTACCTATTTTCGTTAGTATATTAAAATAATTCTAATTAATAAAAAACTGAAATATTATAAATTATATGATTGAGTAATCCAGCTAATCTGTTGAGCAATACAAAATAAATTTATATCGAATAAAATATTTATGGTCGAGCATGCTTCTGTTGTGCTTGTCAATTTATATTTATGAAAATAGTTTACTGCATATTTGGACAGGAATACACTATATGGAAGATCATACTGTTAAAATTATCTTTCAAGCATTTTGCCAAACAATTGCAGATTATAATATGTGAATATGACGTTCACATCGATATTTTATGTAATAACACTTCCAATCAGCAAACCCGTCACACTACCACCAAACTATCATATCCACACAACAAAATTACAAAATAGATTTAGTTTTCAAATCCTAAACTCCCATTTCCTCTACGGTTATGATCACTTTCTCCCTTCTAATATGCATTGTTATGCTTGCTTATTTATTTTTCACATTCCTCTACCCAGCTACCTATATTATTGTTGGAAAACAGCTATTATTTTAATATTTAGTGCAAAAAGTCAAACAAATAGATATTGAAGTTCGGTAAGATTTAGATTTACAAGGTAAACCTTATATGTTTGTTGGAAGACTTTGTTTACCTGAAAAATCAGATAACGTTAAATTTGTGTATGATTCTAAGGATATGTGATACAATTTGATACAAATCGTATGGAGAGATAGAAATATGTGTATTCTTGACTATGAGAATAGGAATAGTGAGCAAAAAAGAATGAATAAGATAAAGTAAAACAAGCATAAGGAGATATCTTTCAATATGAGAAGTGATCTTTTGTTACAGTGTATTCGGTGTCTCTATGCTTACAAGGATCCCCCACCTCCCCCCTCTTTTATAATAGAGGGATCCTACTTTATTTATAATAAAATAAAGCATATAGTGGAGGACCCATGATGAATTGTCTCTTCCTCAATTCCCGCCAAGATTCTCTCCCTTAGTGCGGTTATAACGGCTCTTGTCTGTGAGCTCGATACTGGCTCGAACTCGTTATTGGGTCGAGCCCTCGGTTTTGGCTTGAGTTCGACCTTCGGGGTGGGCGTAGCGCATTTTCGACCTCGAAGCAATGCCTTACGGATCGATTTGGTCACGGGCTCGATAAAAGTATCGAACCGACTCCTCGATTAGCCTTCGGACTCGAGGCTCGTTTGTACTGTCTTCGAAACTCATCCCAAAATCCCACTCCAGTTGTTTACCATTCGAACTCGATCGAACGTAGGAAGGCCGGAATCTATTTTGACTGGATACAGATAGTCCCCTCGTTTCTCAGGAAGGATGTTGTGAGAATCGATATGATCTTCGACGGTTCGATCGGGTTATAAGCTGACGTTTTCATAGGGCTCGATCATGACGTATGTGACAGTTGTCCCATCGATTTAGTCTTTCAAGGTATTTAATGTATGTAAGACGGTAGTCGGCCACTTCTGATATTGAACCGCCACGATGCAAGCCTATAAATAACCCCTCCATCTAACATTTACCACTTTTACGTCTTCACTCTTCCAAATTTTCTTACCCTTTCTCTCTATTTCGCCGCTTGCAGAGCCATCTACACCAGCGTTTGGTGTCATCAACTTTTCATCTTCCTTTGCCTTTCTTTCTTTCATATCAATGGCCAAAACTTCGAAAACTGTACCTCAGAAGGAGAAAGCTTCTTCTTCACGGCCATCCGGCGATAAGGCGCCGGTGGAGCCGCCTACCTATGAGTATGTTCCCGGCCCGTGTACTCTGAAGATCGATTTTAAGGTTGAGAATCCTTCATTTGTTCCAGGTCGATGTGAGCATGTGTCGATGTACATGTGCTCAATAATGGAGGGTCATCTCGAGGCTGTGAGGAAAGACTGCAACTGGGGTTCCGAGGTTGTGTTGCAAATTTCCTCCCCCGAAGAGAGCGTCATCACCCATATGGAGGGGTTTTTAAGTGTTTACACTTACCCCTTTACGTTAGGTCCCGTCGACCCGGTGATCATTGATTTTTGCAAAAGATATCAGGTCACCCTTGGTCAAATTCATCCCTCTCTATGGCGTATAGTAACCTTACTTCGCTTCTTCTCCAACAAGGCTTGGGGGGCTGGATTTTTTCCTGAATCACCTCATACGATTGTATAGGCCTCAAATCTTTCGAGGACTAATCAGGCTTCATCGTCGGGCATTGAAGGCTTTGATGTCGAGCATCGACGAAGACAAGGATCGGGGTTGGATGCGCCGTTATATCCTGGTGAGGACCCGTGACCTCATTCCGGAAAAGAAGATACCGTTCCCCGAGGAATAGAATTTCGACCGTAAGTGGTTTTCATAAGACGTTGCTTTTCGTATCTTTTTCCGATTTTATCTGATGTCTTTCTCTAATATACAGCTGCCCCTTGGATGCCACAAGCGGTACCCAACCTCGAGGATTGGGTTCGAAAGTTAGCCTCGACTTCTTCTTATGCCGAACGCGCTTGGTGTAATTTGGCAAAAGGTAGATGGGAGGCCAAGAATCATGGTAAGGGTTGCTTCTCGTGTTCTTCAAAATATTTTTTATGCTCCATTCGTTACCGATTTCCTTTCATGCAGGTGTACCAAGGATGCCGTTTTGAGGACTTCGAGTGGTGAAAAAGGAACCAAGTCCCCGGTCCCGAAATCGGGGAAAGATAAGAAACGAAAAGCTATCTTTCGGTCAGAGGACCCCAAGCTCAAAACTCGAAGGGTGAGGAGGAAGGCAATCGCTCTTTCGATGGACTCGGTCTAACGACTGAGAGAAGAAGAAGAAGAAAAAAAAGATGATGCCTCAGATTTTGTGATCCAATCTGCGAAAGCTATCGAGGTCGCCAGAGCTTCTAAGCCGATGGTGGCTGTACCGGTCGGGGTCGGTTCCGGTACCCCGAGTCTCGATCAGAGCGTCCCGAGCGATTCGCTTGGGACTATGATAGTGGGTCATTTGCCTTCTCTTCCAACGTTTTCTGAGGAGGCGTTAAAGGAAGCTCAAGAATTGAAGACCCCCGATATGGGCGGAGGCTCTAGTGTAGGGGACCCTTTTCGAGATTGCTTTAGTAGAGTCGATGATGTCTCTGACATTGGTGACGCTTCTTTTCTCCTAGAAGAGGCCCAACATTTCATTTCTCGCGTAATGATTTTACTGTACTTAGTTTCTTCGTTCTTTTCCAAACTTGACTTGTGTTCTTTCCCTACTGTGCAGGCCATTAGTAGGTTTCGAGTCGACCTCAGCCAGTGTGAGGTCGAGCTTCAGAAGGTCTCGGGGGAGAGAGATGCCCTGCGGCTTCTTTGCAGCCAAAAGGACGAGGCTATAAAGGACCTCCAAGCAGATTTGGCTAAGGCTCGTGAAGAAAAGGCCAAACTAGATAAGCAGGTGAGCCTCGTTCTGTTAGAGTATGGGTTTGACTCAACTGTGGAAGTTAACCCTTTGTTATCTCAGCTGCAGCAAAAGGTTGAAAAGATCGCGTTACTTCGGGAAGAAGTCGATCAAATCAAGGCTGAATGTAATCTGTGGAAGGAGACTATCGATCGCCTGGCTGCGGAAAAAGAAACCATCTTGGCCAAATTATTATCGGCCGATGTTCAGCTTCGAAGCGTCAAGAAAAAGGGTTCGGCTCAGGCTAAGAGGATCGAGGAGCTTGAAACATGGCTTGCTGAGGCCAAGGCGGAGGTTGAGTCATCGAAAGTCATGGCGGACAAGTCCATTGCCGTGTATCGGGCTGATGCCGAGGCTGCTCAAATAGAGGAATGAGAGGCGGCGGATACTGCCAACACTCGAGCACATTGGTTTGCCGAACTTGCTAAGTGTCGGTCTCGGAGGGAGACCCTCGAGGAGATACACGCTCGAGGTTTCGACCTTACTGAAGAGATAAAAAATGCTAAAGAGCTCGAAGCTAAAGCTGAAGCCTTGGCTTCTGATGGCGATGATGATGATGATGATGGTAGCAAGAGCGGATCTGAGAATGGGGGGATCCCGATAGAGAAGAAACTGCTCCTGAGGATGACCAGGAAACTTAGTCCATAGTTTTTACGTTTGTAATCAATCATGTAGACAATTTTGTATATAGACAACTTTGCCGACTTGCTTCTGTTTTGTGAAGACTTTATACATGCCTTATAAATGTTTTCACAAAGATTTAAACAACTTAATCAAATTCTGGATTTCGTAGCCTCTATAATCGAGCGAGTGCTTATTCAAATTTGAAGTGATGTAGCCCTTAGCCTTATTAGTCGAGTCAATAATTCGAACTCGAAGTAATGTAGCCCGTAGGCATAATGGTCGAGTGAGTGCTTGCTCAAACTCGAAATAAAGTAGCCCGTGGGCTTAGTAGTCGAGTGAATGATTAGACTCAGGATAAAGTGGCCCATAGGCATAATGGTCGAGCGAGTGCTTGCTCGAACTCGAAATGAAAGTAGCACGTAGGCTTAGTAGTCGAGTGAATGATTCGAACTCGAAGTAATGTAGCCCGTAGGTGTAATGGTCGAGTGAGTGCTTGCTCGCATTCGAAATAAAGTAGCATGTGGGCTTAGTAGTCGAGTGAATGATTCGAACTCGGGATATAGTGGCCCGTAGGCGTAATGGTCGAGTGAGTGCTTGCTCGAACTCGGAATGAAAGTAGCCCGTAGGCTTAGTAGTGGAGTGAATTTTTCGAACTCGAAGTAATATAGCCCGTAGGCATAATGGTCGAGTAAATGCTTGCTCGAACTCGAAATAAAGTAGCATGTGGGCTTAGTAGTCGAGTGAATAATTCGAACTCGGGATAAAGTGGCTCGTAGGCATAATGGTCGAGTGAGTGCTTGCTCGAACTCAAAATAAAGTAGCCCGTAGGCTTAGTAATCGAGTGAATGATTCGAACTCGAAGTAATGTGGTCCGTAGGTATAATGGTCGAGTGAATGCTTGCTCGAACTCGAAATAAAGTAGCCCGTGGGCTTAGTAGTCGAGTGAATAATGCGAACTCGGGATAAACTGGCTCGTAGGCATAATGGTCGAGTGAGTGCTTGCTCGAACTCGAAATAAAGTAGCCCGTAGGCTTAGTGGTCGAATTTATCTTAACTCTGTTTGTGTAATAAATCTCCAAATAGAGGAATTTTTCTTGGATATAAGATGTCGGTAAAGAGGAGAACTTTCTTTGCAAGTCACTATACATGTGTTCATGTTTCGCGCCTGGGTTCGGGCCAACTACATGAGCATGGTTCATTTTGACCATTTGGCTCTTACAACTTTTCCTATTGGAACCCCGTTATTGCGAAATACCTTTCTTGCATCAGAACTTGATATATTTGAAGGCTACTGCCCCCCAGTATTCTAGGTCGATTGTAAAGAGGCCTCGGATACTGTTGTAAGTGCATCACGATCTTTGGTTGCCTCGTTAAAAACCTTGCCGAAAAACCCATTTGAGATAAAACCGGTCTAAGGGAAAAAGAGTGCAACGCGTGCTTTCAGATCTATGGCGAAGGATCTATCTTAGCTCCTGCTTGGACTTCTACAGGAGTCAGTTTTGAAATGTAAATGAATATGGAAGGGTCGTACCTTAGCAGTAGTATCGTTTTAGATGTGACACATTCCAATTGCTTGATAGTTGTTTGCCGTTTATAATGTCGAGCATGTATGATCCCTTTCCGACGTTCTCGAGAACCTAATATGGTCCTTCCTAATTTGGTCCTAGTTTTCCTTCATTCGGATTTCGGGTATTGATGGTGACTTTCCTTAGTACTAAGTCAAAGGGCTTGAAATGGCGGAGCTTGGTTCTTCGATTATAATATCTTTCGATTCACTGCTTTTGGGCGGCCAATTGGACGAGAGCAGCTTCTCGTCTTTCGTCTGATAATTCGAGGCTAGTGTTCATAGCCTCGTTATTTGATTCTTCCGTCGTGTATTGAAATCTAGTACTGGGTTCGCCGACTTCGACTGGTATCAATGCTTCGGACCCATATACTAAGGAGAATGAGGTCGCCCCCGTACTGGATTTCGACGTCGTTCGATATTCCCAAAGGACTTCGGGTAGGATTTCTCTCCACTTTCCTTTAGCGTCGTTCAACCTCTTCTTTAGGTTCTGAATAATGGTTTTGTTCGTTGATTCGGCCTCTCCGTTCCCACTGGGGTGATACGGTGTTGATAATATCCTTCTTATTCTGTGGTCTTCGAAGAATTTCATCACTTTGCTGCCCACAAATTGTTTCCCATTATCACATACTATTTCGGCTGGTATCTCGAATCGGCATATGATATGATCCCAGATAAAGTCTATAACTTCTTTCTCTCTTACTTTCTTGAACTCCTGTGCTTCAACCCATTTAGAGAAATAATCAGTCATAAATAAGATGAATTTAGCTTTACCTGGGGTTGATGGCAGAGGGCCGACGATATCCATTCCCCATTTCATGAATGACCATGGGGATAGGACCGAGTGAAGTTGCTCTCTGGGTTGATGGATCATTGGTGCAAACCTTTGACATTTGTCACATTTTCGAACAAATTCCTTCGCATCTTTGCCCATATCGATCCAATAATACCCTGCCCTGATTATTTTTTGGACTAATGGATCGGCACCGGAGTGATTCCCACAAGTACCCTCATGCACCTTATGTAAGATGTAATCGGTATCTCCTAGACCCAAGCATACTGCCAATGGTCCATCGAATGTCCTTCGGTATAATGTTCCATCTGAAGCCACCGTGAATCTAGCAGCTTTAGTCCGTAGGGCTCTTGAATCTTTAGGGTCCGATGGGAGCTTTCCGTCCTTTAAGTATTCAATATACTTATTTCTCCAATCCCAGGTTAAGCTTGTAGAATTTATCTCGGCGTGACCTTCTTTGATCACGGATCTCAAGAGTTGAACGAGAGTCCCCGAGCTCAAGTCACCTTCCTCGATCGATGATCCCAAATTCACAAGTGCATCAGCCTCACTGTTTTGCTCTCGTGGAACGTGCTGTGATATGTAGTTTGTCCAAATACTTTTCCATTCTATCCTCTCTAACTTCGAAGGTTTTGTTTACTTGACTTACCACCAACAGAGAGTCACATTTGGCTTCTATGACTTCTGCTCCCAAGTTTTTAGCTAGCTCGAGACCTGCAATCATGGTCTCATACTCGGCCTCGTTGTTAGTCAACCTGGTAGTTTTAATAGATTGCCTAATAATGTTACCTGTGGGTGGCTTTAAAACTATGCCCAACCCGAACCCTTTTACGTTTGAGGCCCCGTCCATAAAAAGGGTCCATACCCTCGAGGACGTACCTGATTTCAGCAGGAATTCTTTTTCAACTTCGGATACGAGGGTTGGCGTGAAATCTGCCACAAAGTCTGCTAAAATTTGAGACTTGATGGTCGTACGGGGTTGATATTTGATATCGTACCCACTGAGTTCGATGACCCATTTGGCAAATCGACCTGATAGTTTGGGCTTGTGCAAAATATTACGAAGTGGGTAAGTTGTTAATACGCATATGGGGTGACATTGAAAGTATAGTCGTAACTTTCTAGAGGCGCTTATCAGTGCAAGTCCCAATTTTTTTAGGTGTGGATATCTAGCTTCTGCTTCTCCTAAGGTTCGACTTAAATAATAAATGGGAAATTGCGTACCTTGCTCTTCCCGAACTAGGACACCGCTTACTACGATTTCTGATACTGCCAAGTATAAGCAAAGTTTTTCGTCTGCTTTTGGAGTGTGAAGTAGTGGTAGGCTCGACAGATATTGTTTCAGTTTCTTCAATGCCTGTTGGCATTCCGGGGTCCAAGCGAAATTGTTCTTCTTTTTGAGTAGGGAGAAATTTTTTTCTTTCGATCTGATGATCTCAAAATGAATCGGCCTAGGGCCGCAATTCATCCTGTAAGCCTTTGTATAGCTTTTACGTTGTCCACGATGGTGATGTCTTTGATGGCCTTGATTTTATCGGGGTTAATCTCGATTCCCTGATTTGACACCATGAAGCTGAGGAACTTACCCGAACCGACCCCGAAAGTACATTTTTCGGGGTTGAGCTTCATGTTATATTTCCTCAAAATCTCGAACGTTTCCTGCAAATGGGTCAGATGGTCCTCTGCGCGCAGGGACGTAACTAGCATGTCATCAATATAAACTTCCATTGATTTACCTATTTGTTCTTCGAATATTTTATTTACTAGGCGTTGGTAAGTAGCCCCCATATTTTTAGCCCGAAGGGCATCACATTATAACAATATGTTTCATATTTGGTGACAGATGAAGTCTTTTCCTGGTCCTCCGGGTTCATCCGGATTTGATTATACCCGGAATAGGTATGGAAAAAAGTGAGGATCTCGTGACCGGCTGTGGCATCGATCATGCGATCGATGTTGGGTAGCGGAAAAGAATCTTTGGGGCATGCTTTGTTTAAATCCTTATAGTCCATGCATATTCTAAGTTTGTTTCCTTTTTTAGGCACTATAACTATATTGGCTAACCATTCAGGATATTTCACCTCCCGAATGGACCCTATCTTGAGAAATTTGGTTACCTCGTCTTCTACGAATGCGTGTTTTACCTCGGACTGGGGTCTTCTCTTTTGCTTTACTGGTCTGAACTTAGGGTCCAAGCTTAGCCGATGCGTCGTTATGTCCGGTGGAATCCCTGTTATATCTAAATGGGACCAGGAAAAACAATCAATGTTATCGATAAGAGATTGGACAAGTTTCTTCCTGAGTTCGGGCCTCAACCCCGTTCCCAGGTATACCTTTCATTCGGGCTAGTGCTCGATTAGTGTGACATGCTCCAATTCCTCAATTGTTGATTTGGTGGCGTCGGTGTCATCAGGAATCACGAAGGATCAAGGGACCCTCTGATCATCATCTTCTTCGATCATTTGGTTATCTGGTTGGGTCGAAGCCGATGTCTGTGATTGCTATTTGGTGTCTCGTTCTCCTTTTGAGCCTGATCCCTTTACTGACGAAGGCAAGGATATTGGTTTCGCTTCCTCGATGGCGAACATTTCTTTTGCGGCTAGTTGTTCTCCGTACACTGTTTTGACTCATCTCGATGTTGGGAATTTGAGGACCTGGTGTAGGGTCGAAGGTACAGCTCTCATGTTGTGGATCCATGGCCTTTTGAAAAGGGCGTTGTACCTCATGTCGCCTTCGATTATGTGAAACTTTGTTTCCTGGATGGTTCTGGCCACGTTTATTGGTAGAATTATCTTGCATTTGGTGGTTTCACATGCCATATTGAATCCGTTTAGAACCAGGGTTGCGGGTACGATCTGGTCCCACATGCCGAGCTGCTCTACGACCTTCAATCTGATGATGTTGGCCGAGCTACCTGGATCAATCAACACACGCTTAACTTTAGTTTTATTCATGAGTACGGATATTACCAGTGCATCGTTATGAGGCTGTACAACCCCTTCTGCATCTTCATCATTGAAGGACAAAAATCGTATGGGTGTGTAATCCTGAGTTCGAGATCGCTTTTCTCTCACAATCGATGTTTTAGTGCGTTTAAGCACTGGTCCCTGAGGGGTATCAGCACTGCCGATGATCATGTGAATGACGTGTTGTGGCTCTTCCTACTTGTTTCGCTTGCCGAAATCCCTTTTTTTAAAATGGTTCCTCACCCTATCGCTCAAACATTCCCGAAGGTGGCCTTTGTTAAATAACCGGGCTACTTCCTCTCTTAGTTGCCTGCAATCTTCCGTTCTGTGGCCATGGGTGCCATGATATTCGCACATTTGATTGGGATTCCTTTGGGCAGGATTGGTCTGCATGGGTCGAGGCCATTTAGTGTCTTTGATTCGTCCGATAGCCGACACGATGGCAGATGGATCAATGCTGAAGTTATATTCCGATAACCGAGGTGCTTCTATAGGATCGACATATTTATCAAGGCCGCTCTTGCTCACAAGTCCCCGAGAATTTTGCCCTCGATCAATCCTTTGATTGTTTCGAGCGGTATTGCATGTTGAACCGTTGTTCATCCGATCTGCGACGTACGGTTGATATCGGTCTCTGTTCGACCTCTGTTCTCTGTCGATCTCCCTTTGGTTTTTAGTAGGTTTCCTATTCTGATGCATGGGTCCAAACGGAGCTCCCAACTGGTCATCTTCGATCCTAATGTTTGACTGATATCGTTTGTGTATATCTGCCCAAGTTATTGCTAGATACTCGATCAACTTTTGCTTCAGCCGACGTGATGCTATCGAACTTTGCTCGTGCAACCCTTGGGTGAAAGCTTGGACGGCCCAATTGTCTATGACCGGTGGCAATTACATGCGTTCCATTGAAATCGGGATACGAATTCTCTCAGCATTTCATTACCCCTTTGCTTTACTTTGAAGAGGTCTGATTTCCTTGTTGCAACCTTTATGGCACCAGCATGTGCCTTTACGAACGAATCTACTAACATGGCAAAAGAATCGATGGAATTTGGCAGCAGATTGTGATACCAGATCATCGCTCCCTTCGAGAGGGTCTCCCCGAACTTTTTCAACAACACAAATTCGATCTTATCGTCCTCCAAATCATTACCCTTGATGGCACATATGTAAAAGGTGACGTGTTCGTTAGGATCAGTCGTACCGTTATATTTGGGAATTTTGGGCATACGAAATTTTTTGGGGATTGGTTTTGGAGCCGCACTCGAGGGAAAAGGCTTTTGTATGATTTTTTTTGAATCCAGCCCTTTTATCATTGGTGGAGCTCCCGGGATTTGATCGACCCTGGCATTGTATGTTTTCACTCTCTTGTCGTTGACTTTGACTCGTTTTGTGAGTTCCTCGAGCAATTTAGTAATTTCGGGAGTGGTCCCTGATTCTTGCTCATTTGATTTCACTATGGCGGGCTCCGTTCTGGGGGTGATTTCTCGAAGCGGATTGGGATCTGGCCTGCTTTGTATATGAGTTTGGCTCTGCAACTGAGCTGTCTCTACTTGTTGGGCTTGTAACATCTCGAAGATCATACGTAAGCTGGCTCCGATTTTCCCCACTTTATGGGTGTCTCGAGCTACGGATCGAGTACTGCCTTGAATGCTTTTTTCCGGTTCGGAACGTTGGTTCGCCTCAAGAGCCACTTGCGAATTGACATCTAATGGTACTTCAGCTCGAATTTCGGGTACTTCGATTCGAGCCTCAGTGCCATCGTCAAGTGGCCTTCCGGCCCCAGGTACCAAGTTATTGGTTTCATCATGAAGGCCAGCTTCGTGGTCGATAGGTAAAGCCATTGCTGATTCGAAGTTATAAACTGATGTGTACTGCAGATTTATATCAAATAATCACTATTATCCTTAGCCCCACGGTGGGCGCCAAACTGTTTACCTGAAAAATCAGATAACGTTAAATTTGTGTATGGTTCTAAGGATATGTGATACAATTTGATACAAATCGTAAGGAGAGATAGAAATATGTGTATTCTTGACTATGAGAATGGGAATAGTGAGCAAAAAGAATGAATAAGATAAAGTAAAACAAGCACAAGGAGATATCTTTCAATATGAGAAGTGATCTTTTGTTACAGTGTATTCGGTGTCTCTATGCTTACAAGGATCCCCCCCTTTTATAATAGAGGGATCCTACTTTATTTATAATAAAATAAAGCATATAGTGGAGGACCCATGATGAATTATCTCTTCCTCGATTCCCACCAAGATTCTCTCCCTTAGTGCGGTTGTAACGGCTCTTGTCTGTGAGCTCGATATTGGCTCGAACTCGTTATTGGGTCGAGCTCTCGGTTTTGGCTTGAGTTCGACCTTCGGGGTGGGCGTAGCACATTTCCGACCTCGAAGCAATGCCTTGCGGATCGATTTGGTCACGGGCTCGATAAAAGTATCGAGCCAACTCCTCGATCAGCCTTCGGACTCAAGGCCCGTTTGTACTGTCTTCGGAACTCATCCCAAAATCTCACTTTGGTTGCTTACCATTCGAACTCGATCGAACGTAGGAAGACCGAAATCTATTTTGACCGTATACAGACTTCTCATTGAATTCACTTAAAATATACTTTTCATTTTTAGTTTGTTTAGACTTTTGCTTTCATAAAAAGATAATATCCGGATGCATCCGAATGTAGAATTAGTTGTGTGGTTATGTACTTGGACATGAAAAAAAAGTAAATTTCTAATCAAAAGGCTTAAGCAATATCTAAAACATTGTAGATAAACAAATATGATCCTTCTAAATAAAGTACTTCATATTAGATAATAACTTGAAAGTAAAGTTCCACATGAACTTATGCATGTAACTATAGAATATGTCAATTAATGAATTTGAGTTTAGCAATGGAACGAAAAAGTTAATTTTAATAATAACTCATTTATTCCCGAACACAACAAAAATGTATTTCAAGAGCAACAGACAACAAGTCATTTACCCTACCATTTACATCGATTGGTGTATTTTATAAAAATCCAAAGGTAGAAATTGATAATTAAATAATATGTGAAGCTAAAAAGTTACCCGATTTCTTGTCATGCTTTCTTGATTCATCACTCAGATTCTATCTAATTTTCTTTGCCCACATAATCACAAATTTTGTAAACCAGTGCGTACGTCTTCTATTTCTCTTCTTCGATTTCAAACTGATAAATAATTCCAACAGGTGCAATAAAAAACAACCACCATATTCAAGGCAAATATAGAAGGTGCCTTTCAATTTGTTGCAAAGATAACCTCTATGATTTATCAATTATAATCTTGATAGTGTATTGAATTATGAATTTTGTAAGTCTCATTTTGAAAGGATTCGTAGTTAAGTGGTGCTGAAAGGATGTGTTAATACTCAGTAGAATGACAGAGCCGTTGTATTTCTTCTTGTTCGGAATAAGTTAATCGGCATTTTGTGGCAACTCTTCGAAATTAGGACTCTTTAAATTATTAAGATACTTAAACAAATAGGATGGGTATTTTAGTTAATTAGGATATTTAGATAAATCAGAAGGATAGTTTTGTAATTTAACTTTTAAGCTAAGGGCTTCTCACTTTTATAATAATAATAGATATAGATATAGATAAAGATATATAGATATAGATAGATAATATAGATGGATGAGTCATTGGCGATAAAGTGAGGATGTTTCATTTTTGTTATTAAAAACTTACTACTCCTTAAATATAAAATATGATTCCTTTTAAAAAAGAAATAGAATAAAAATAAAGATAAAACACTAAAAATAAATTAATTGTCTAGACAAAATCTACCGTTCACCTCAATTAATACACATCCCCGTCCACATCATGAAGTAGCTAGCACAAGCGTACAGATCAGTTGAAAGAAGAAAAGGGTCCAGTCCTAAATATCCAAATGTTCATGAAAGGAGGACAACTTAGTTTTTTCTACTAGAAAGAATATTTTGACGAATTTCGTTCACATTGGCATGCTTTAATTATATTAAGTAGTCTTTCTTGGAAAAGAAGTATTTGCAATATCAAACCAAATCTTCCCATTACGCAAGCAATGACATCTAAGCAAATATATATCACTATAAATAGTACTACTAATGTTCAATGACTTTTATAAGCACTACATATATATTCTCAAACAAAAAGAATGGAGAGCAACAACGTGGTTCTGCTAGATTTCTGGCCAAGCTCTTTTGGTATGAGGCTAAGAATTGCATTGGCCTTAAAGGGAATCAAATATGAAGCAAAGGAGGAAAACTTATCTGATAAAAGCCCTTTGCTTCTGGAGATGAACCCTGTTCACAAAAAGATCCCTATTTTGATTCACAATAGTAAAGCCATTTGTGAGTCTCTAAACATTCTTGAGTACATTGATGAAGTCTGGCATGACAAATGTCCATTACTTCCTTCTGATCCTTACGAAAGGTCACAAGCCAGATTCTGGGCCGACTATATTGACAAGAAGGTAATAAACATCTCACAAAGACTTAACAGTCAATGTAACATGACCTTTACTAAGTTCATCTTGTGTAGTTTCACCGAGCTGTTTAAGGTCGTCGTACATTTGAATATTAGGTGTTTCACATTTGAATTTTTTTATCCCCTTGTTAGAATTCCTGATTCTGTCAATACTTATGGACGTTGGTTTAATGCAGATATATAGCACAGGAAGAAGAGTGTGGAGCGGTAAAGGTGAAGATCAAGAAGAAGCAAAGAAGGAATTCATAGAAATACTCAAGACTTTGGAAGGAGAGCTTGGAAATAAAACTTACTTTGGTGGTGATAATCTGGGTTTTGTGGATGTGGCTTTGGTTCCCTTTACTAGTTGGTTTTATTCTTATGAGACTTGTGCAAACTTTAGTATAGAAGCAGAGTGTCCAAAGCTGGTGGTATGGGCAAAAACATGTATGGAGAGCGAGAGTGTCTCAAAGTCCCTTCCTCATCCTCACAAGATCTATGGTTTTGTCTTGGAACTCAAGCACAAGCTTGGTCTTGCTTGAACAAGAAACACTTCTTACCTACTGCAGAAACCAATCATGTCCTTCGTCCCTAGTTGTTCAAGCATCAATTTATCAATATTGTTGCTACTCTGTCTATAAATTTTATGGTTTGGTGTAATTTAGTCTTTAAAACTTTACTTGTTGCTACTCTATCTATAAGGTTTATGTTTGGCGTAGTTCAGTCTCTAAAACTTTATTTGCTTAAGCACTTCTTTGAACTAAGGTGGATTTAAATTAGTGAAGCGACATGTCTGGTTAGAGTTTATATAGTCGAGCCCAACTTGTTTGGGATTGAAACGTAAAGCTCGATCGTCCAAAAACTACTTTTTTTGAAAAGTATTTTTTGAAAAGTGCTCTTGGAAATTAGCAGTTTATGTTTGGCCAATTCATTTGAGAAGTATTTTTTGCACTTTTGATAAGCAAATTCTATTTGGTCAAATCTTTTCAAAAAGTACTTTTAAGTGTCTAATTATAAAAAAGGATAATAAAGGTTTATTTATAATTAAATTATTTAAAAAAAAGAAATTAATTTATATATATATATATATATATATATATATTTTTTAATCAATATACAAATATACCAATGCAATAATATTGATAGGGACATACGTGCTTACAAGTTACATGTATGAAAATCACTATCTGTTCTTGAGAAAACAACAAACTAGGTAGTATTGCATTCTGCCAATAATAGTATATATATACACGCACACCAAAAAGAATATAAATAAATATATAAACTGGAGATCATATAAATTTGGTATACTACAAAAGAAAAAAGATATCATATATATTGAAGAGAGTGCTTGAATATCATAGTTAGCCTTGTTATTTAAAAGAGTAATAGGAGAAAACAATGTTGGAAGAGAAAAGAAGAAATCTATTTATAGTAGAGAGATTGTTCCAAGAAAAGAATAGGAGAAGTAGAATAAAAACACTACAAAAATAAAATAAAATAAAATAAAAGAAAGGGATGGTAAAACAAAAAAAATTAAAAAAAAATGTTAAATTAATGAGGGGTAATATAAAAAATATAAATTTATAGTAAGGATATTTTTATCTTGAAAAAAATTAAATGTTTGCTTCTGCTTCTGTTTTTTAGAAGAAACTAGAATATTGTAGCTTCTTCCTAAAAGTAAAAAAATTACTTGCTCCTTGAAAGCACTTCTATGTCTTGGTCAAACACCTCAAATTTCTAAATAAGTACTTTTTTGACAAAAAAGTTTTAACCTCCTAGAAGCTTGGCCAAATAAGCTCGTTATTATTATAATATAATTGTCACGTCCCAAAATCCCACCTTAGGCCGTGATGGCACCTATCCGTACTTGCTAAGCAAGTCAATTCATAATTCAAAAATATATAGCCAAATTCTTTAATTACAGAGTCATATTATAAATAAAGACATAAATAGTTCCAAAACAGCAAACATATCTGATACATTCATGACAAGGCCTAAACACGGCCAATACAGTATAACCCCCAAGACTAGGCGGCACAGGTGTGATGACCCAAAAGGTCATATTATATTTTAGAACTCGAATCTGTACTCTTAAATCTTAAAAGTATCATTTATCGATTTGCGTGCGCAGTCCGGGAAGGTTTTCGGAAAGCTTTTATGTTGAAAATTGATGAAAATGAGAATTTATGCCTTAAAAGTTAATTTTAGTTGATTTCGGTCAATATTTTTGGAAAACAGGCCCGGATTCATATTTTGACGGTCCCGGTGGGTCCGCATCGAATTATGGGACCTGGGCGTATGCCCGAAATCGAATTCGAAGGTCCATAACTCATGTTATGAATTTTTGATGAAAATTAATTATTTTTAAGAATTGATTGAAGTTTGGCATTGTTAGTGCCGGGTCCGTATTCTGGTTTCGGAGCCCGGTACAGGTTCATTATGATATTTAAGACTGGTCTGTAAAATTTGGTGAAAGACGGAGTTGATTTGACGTGATTCGGACATCCAGCTGAGAAGATATGAATTTTTAAGTGTTCTTGAGAATTTCATTTGATTTGGTGCTAAATTCGTAGTTCTAGGTGCTATTTTGGCGATTTGATCGCGCGAGCAAGTTCGTATGATATTTTCAGACTTGTGTGCATGTTTGGTTTGGAGCCCCGAGGGCTCGGATGAGTTTCGGATAGGCCACGGGATGTTTTGGACTTTGGAAATCTGGTTTTTCTGCAGAGTTTGTGTTCTGGCATGTCCTTCTTCGCGTTCGCGAAGGTACCCTCGCGAACGCGAAGAGTAAATTGGGCAGCTGAAGTTTTCTTCTTCGCGAACGCGACAAGCCCATCGCGAACGCGAAGTGTTAGGCACTGGGGAGGGGCAGACAACGTTTTCTTCACCGCGAACGCGAACAATGACTCACAAACACGAAGACCAGGGAAGGGTAGCCTGCGCGAATGCGAGCACTATCTCGCGAACGCGAAGGCTTGGCAGCCCATACACTTCGCGAACACGACAGGGCTCTCTCAAATGCGATGAACACCGTCGCCCAGTACTTAACAGAACCCAATATATATATATTTTTCAATCAATATACAAATATACCAATGAAATAATATTGATAGGGACATATGTGCTTCCAAGTTACATGTATGAAAATCACTATCTATTCTTGAGAAAATAACAAACTAGGTAATATTGCATTCTGTCAATAATAGTATGTGTATATATATATATATATATATATATATATATATATATATGCGCGCACACCAAAAAGAATATAAATAAATATATAAACTGGAGATCATATAATTTTGGTATACTACAAAAGAAAAAAGATATCATATATATTGAAGAGAGTGCTTGAATATCATAGTTAGCCTTGTTATTTTAAAGAGTAATAGGAGAAAAAAAATGTTGGAAGAGAAAAGAAGAAATCTATTTATAGTAGAGAGATTGTTCCAAGAAAAGAATAGGAGAAGCAGAATAAAAGCACTACAAAAAATAAAAATAAAAAAAAAAAGAAGAAAGGGATGGTAAAACAAAAAATATTGAAGAAAAATGTTAAATTAATGAGGGGTAATATAAAAAATATAAATTTATAGTAAGGATATTTTTATCTTGGAAAAAATTAAATGTTTGCTTCTGCTTCTATTTTTTAGAAGAAGCTAGAATATTGTAGCTTCTTCCTAAAAGCAGAAAAACTAGTTGCTGCTTGAAAGCACTTCTATGTCTTGGTCAAACACCTCAAATTTCTAAATAAGTACTTTTTTGACAAAAAGGTTTTAACCTCCTAGAAGCTTGGCCAAATAGGCTCGTTATTATTATAATATAATTGTCACGTCCCAAAATCCCACCTTAGGCCGTGATGGCACCTATCCGTACTTGCTAAGCAAGTCAATTCATAATTCAAAAATATATAGCCAAATTCTTTAATTACAGAGTCATATTATAAATAAAGACATAAATAGTTCCAAAACAGCAAACATATCTGATACATTCATGACAAGGCCTAAACACGGCCAATACAGTATAACCCCCAAGACTAGGCGGCACAGGTGTGATGACCCAAAAGGTCATATTATATTTTAGAACTCGAATCTGTACTCTTAAGTCTTAAAAGTATCATTTATCGATTTGCGTGCGCAGTCCGGGCAGGTTTCCGGAAAGCTTTTATGTTGAAAATTGATGAAAATGAGAATTTATGCCTTAAAAGTTAATTTTAGTTGACTTTGGTCAATATTTTTGGTAAACAGGCCCGGATTCATATTTTGACGGTCCCGGTAGGTCCGTATCAAATTATGGGACCTGCGCGTATGCCCGAAATCGAATTCGAAGGTCCATAACTCATGTTATGAATTTTTGATGAAAATTAATTATTTTTAAGAATTGATTGAAGTTTGGCATTGTTAGTGCCGGGTCCGTATTCTGGTTTCGGAGCCCGGTACAGGTTCATTATGATATTTAAGACTGGTCTGTAAAATTTGGTGAGAGACGGAGTTGATTTGACGTGATTCGGACATCCAGTTGAGAAGATATGAATTTTTAAGTGTTCTTGAGAATTTCATTTGATTTGGTGCTAAATTCATAGTTCTAGGTGCTATTTTGGCGATTTGATCGCGCGAGCAAGTTCGTATGATATTTTCAGACTTGTGTGCATGTTTGGTTTGGAGCCCCGTGGGCTCGGGTGAGTTTCGGATAGGCCACGGGATGTTTTGGACTTTGGAAATCTGGTTTTTCTGCAGAGTTTGTGTTCTGGTATGTCCTTCTTCGCGTTCGCGAAGGTACTCTCGGGAACGCGAAGAGTAAACTGGGCAGCTGAAGTTTTCTTCTTCGCGAACGCGACAAGCCCATCGCGAACGCGAAGTGTTAGGCACTGGGGAGGGGCAGACAACGTTTTCTTCACCGCGAACGCAAACAATGACTCGCGAACGCAAAGACCAGGGAAAGGTAGCCTACGCAAATGCGAGCACTGTCTCGCGAACACGAAGGCTTGGCAGCCCATACACTTCGTGAATGCGACAGTGCTCTCGCGAACGCGATGAACACTGTCGCCCAGCACTTAACAGAACCCAAAAACGGAATTTTAGCCAAAAAACTCATTTTTCTCATAAACCAAACGGTGAGAGGCGATTTTTCAAGAGTCATTTCTTCTCCAAATTGTTGGTAAGTGATTCTAAACCATTTTCTTTCAATTACCCATTACATTTCTTGAATTTTTAACCTAAAATCTAGAGTTTTCATGGTAGAATTAGGGGTTAGGGTCGAAAGTAGGGATTTCGAAAATTTGGGGATTTAGACCTCAATTTGAGGTCGGATTCCAAAACTAATTACATATTCGGGCTCGGGGGTGAATGGGTAAAAGGATTTTGGTCCGAACCTCGAGTTTTGACCAAGCAGGGCCCGGCGTCGATTTTTCGACTTATTGGAGGAAAATTTGAAAAATTTAATTTATGCAATATAATTGATTCCTTTAGCAATATTTGATATTATTGAGTCATTTTTTGAATAGATACGAGTGGTTTGAAGGTGAATTCCAAAGAAAAAGCTGTGATTGAGAATTAAGTGGCCTACGGAGCAAGGTAAGTGTTGTGTCTAACCCTAACTTGAGGGAATTAGGAACCTTAGATTACTTGCTAAGTGAAATTCATGTGAGCGGCGTATATGTGAGGTGACGAGTATTTATGCGCCGCCAAATTTACCTGTTTTCCATGTTTCTCAGTTTTTCTTATATTGTCTCATTCCTATGCCTAATTGCGATGTGTTATACTAGTGTTGTTCAATTTATCGTTCTTATCATGTTTATGGATTTTCTGGTGATAATTGAGTTTTTATTTCAAAGTTGAGATTGATGTTATGGAACCAAATATTGAGATAAGGTTTGTACTTGTTATTCTATCTCCCTGTTGATATTTATGCATTGCATTATGGTAAGGGAGAGTGTTAATGCACGAAGGGTGATGCCGTGCCATATTGTGAGTGTTAATGCACGAAGGGTGATGTCGTGCCATATTATGAGTGTTAATGCACGAAGGGTGATGCCGTGCCATATTGTGAGTGTTAATGCACGAAGGGTGATGCCGTGCCATGATATGAGAGTTAATGCACGAAGGGTGATGCCGTGCCGTTTCTATTTATTTTATGGTGAGATTGAGAGTATAACCACGAAGGGTGATGCCGTGCATTTTTCCTTACTGTATTCACTATTCTTGTTGATTCATGGTATATTGACTGCTCCGGTGATCACTCTGTTGTAGTTCTTTATCTTGTATTCCCCTCAATATGTTCCCCTCCCGATATTTCTTGTTTAGTTCTTCATTTATGTTATTTGCATATACATTGTTAAATTATACAGGTTGATTTGTAGGTGCCTTGCCTTAGCCTCATCACTACTTCGTCGAGGTTAGGCTTGACTCTTACCAGTACATGGGGTCAGTTGTACTGATGCTGCACTCTGCACTTTCTGTGCAGATTTTGATACCAGCTCAGGTTGATCGAGATTTGCTACTGGTCTACTGTCCAGAGACTCAAGGTAGATCTGTAGGCGTTCACAGACCTTGAAGTTCCCGTCTAACTTTTATGTCCTACTGTTTTCTTTCATTCAGACAGTTATATTTCTTTCAGACTATTACTTGTAGTAAATTCTAGAATGCTCATGAATTGTGACTCCAGATCCGAGTGGTAGTAATTAATACAGTTTTATGATATTTCGCACTTAATATATTTCATCTTAGTTAATTATGGTTATTTACTGAATGGAAATAAGGAATTAGTTTAACGATTTTTCTAACATTGGCTTACCTAGCAAGTAAAATGTTAGGCGCCATCACGATCCCGTCGGTGTAAAATTTCGGATCGTGATAGTTGGTATCAGAGCCCTAGGTTACATAGGTCTCACGAGTCACGAGCAAGCTTAGTAGAGTCTGAAGGATCGGTATGGAGACGTCTGTACTTATCTCTCAGAGGCTATGGAGTTTAGGAACAATATCACCTCTTTTATTCCTTACCGTGCGGCATTGATTTTGCTTGAAACCTATATCTCACATTCCTTTGTATCTACTCGTGTATGTCATTGCGCACTCGGTATCAGTTGTGCATCGACGGTTCGTGATGCCGCAGATGAACTACGAGGGAGCCAGAGATGCTCAAATATTGCCTCAACGTGTGATTGCGACTGAAGATGCGGACGTATAAAGAGATCACCTAGTGAATAATGTGGGGGTGCAACGTACCTTGGCATCTGGTTGATTTATACGACTTGTGAAAGTTAATATTGTGGACCATCGGAAATGGTGAGCTATGACTTCGCGCCGAGTGGGGGAGTCCACTATCAATGAATGGATTGCGAGTCATGTGTTATATCAGTTTTGGCCTGAAATGTATATATGTGGTACTGAAAAATTCTCCCAAAATTTACACGTATTTAAGGCCTGAGGTTTTGTAGAGGATAAGGTTGGGACTTCCAGTATGTCCGCCTCCATAATAATCTTATACTTCAGTACCAAAGGACTTAGAGAAACAACATTAAATTTACAGAAAGTCTACTCAGCATGGACATCACGGTTGCGGATTTTGGGGTGCTTCGGAGGAAGTACAGCGGTTGACGAGATTCTGGACTAAGAATTGTATGTATGGAGCTCTACTTTTGTGATCATTGTATATAAATAGGGGTAAAGTTTACCCCTAAGAAGAATCGAAGAGTATGTTAAGAAAAGGGTCAGCTCAACAGTGTTGAGTCAGCATAACAAAAGAAGAAATTGGCCTTGGCAGAGATAATTCTCCACAGGTGTCTGTGGCAAGCCTATGAAGAGGGCAGACCAGCCAATACAACACCGCCCACTTGGCTCGGTTCTCAGAAATACTTTTGAAAGAGTTTGTTTCCTGGACTCTTCGTAATGCATGGCGCATAGGGTTTGAATGATTGCGTCAGGTCACCATGACAGTGTCATAATATGCCATCAGGTTCAATAAGTTAGCTCGTCATATTCCTACTTTACTAAACCTACAGCCAGAGAGCGAGTCCACATACTCATTAAATGACTTAATTATGATTGTAAACTTTTGTATGACTCGGGAGCTACAGAATGATACTTCATTTCCACTAGTGGTAGAAATTGCCAAGATATTAGAACATGTTCGGGGTGAGGAAAAAGGAAACTAAGGAGTCCAAGACGTCTCGAGGTTCTGGGGAATTTAGTGGATTCTACTCTGCGACTATAAATCGTTATGGCGGAGGATCGGGCAGTCGGCCAGCCCAGTTCGTACATCGAATTAATCGATGTGCTCCAGTAAGTTCTTTTAATGCACCACTGACATGAGTTTCCTACAATGGTTATCCCAGTTATCTGGCACAAACTCAATATGAGCAGCCAAACCCGCAAAGGGGTTGTTATGAATACGACGATACTGGGCACATCATGAGAAAATTGTCTCAAACTTGGGAGAGGCATATTTCATCAAAGCACTCAGGCTACATGCCCCATTGCAGTTACTACACCACCCACACGATCAGTTAAGGTGGAGGACAGGAGGGTAGAAGGCGTCTTAGAAGTTGAGACCCAGCCGTTGTTATATTTGTTTTATGGTATGGTGGAGTTCGTTACATCAGATAGTGTCGTTATATGTACGACCTCAATTTAAAATAATGGAATAATTTCCTTAACTTGATTCGATTCTGAGTATCAAGACGAGTCCTCCTATTGTGCTCCACTTATGAGTGAGCTTCGTAATTCTATAATCTACTTATGTGTTTACTTCTGTTGGGAGGTTTTGTGGAGATAACTACACCTATCATTCCATGATGGACTCTAATAAGATCTGTGAGGCTAAAGGTGCCTTTTTGGTACTTATTTCAGTATGTTTTGATGTATTTCCGGATAATTTATTTACAAATTGTGAATTATATGCCCTACCAGTGTGGGGTTCATTATGTGTTGTGATTTTGTTTAACGAAAGTTATTTACAAGGAGAAAATGGAAAGTTTCGATTGGCAAGATGTGCATATTACTTGTGATTCAGAACTGAGGCCGAGGTCCTCATATTTTTAAATAAATTGATATGTTTAAACCGGGCTATGAGCTGCGGTGGAAGTTATATAAGGACGAGATCCTTGTGATAAAAATTCTTATGTTTAAATTCTCCCTTATGAAAATTAAATTTGTATTATAGTACTAATAGTGAGTCATGTCTGCTAGGTTTATTTGAAAAATTTTTGTATGAAATTCTCTGTGCATACTTGCCAAATTCGTGTTGTAATATTGAGTTGTAACCTACGAGGTAGGTGCCCGCCCAGGTGGCGTTAAATGTGACTCGTTAATTCGGGTAAATAATTATGAGGTTTTCATGCCTCGCATCTCGTTATTAGTATTGTGAAGGTTTGAAATGAGATTTTTGTTAACATGAAGTTAATTGACAATTCTGTAATTTGATTATGAACAACTATTAAGACCAGATTGACCCAGAAGGGTGCCCCATTTAGATGGTCAGACGAGTGTAAGTTGAGCTTTCAGAAGCTCAAGACCGCTTTGACTACAACGCTATTGTTGGAATTACCCACAGGTTCAGAATCGTATACGGTATATTGTGATGCCTCTCACATTGGGCTTGGTGCAGTATTAATGCAAGATGGCAAGGTAATTGTATATGCGTCGCGGCAATTGAAAGTTCACGAAAAGAATTATCCTATTCATGACTTAGAATTGGCAGCCATTGTTCATGCGCTGAAGATTTGGAGGCATTACCTCTACGGTGTCTTGTGTGAGGTATTTATTGATCATCGTAGCCTTCAGTATCTGTTCAAACAAAAAGATCTTAATTTGAGGCAGAGAAGATGGTTGGAGTTGTTGAAAGACTATGATATCACCATGTTGTATCACCCCGTAAAGGCTAATGTAGTGGCCGATGCTTTGAGTAGAAAGGCTGTGAGTATGGACAGTCTTGCGTATATTCCGGTTGGTGAGAGGCCATTAGCTGCAGATGTTTAGACTTTGGCTAATCAGTTCGTGAGGTTAGATGTTTCAGAACCCAGTCGAGTTCTAGCTTGCACAGTCGCTCGGTCTTCTTTATATGAACGCATCAGAGAGAGGTAGTATGATGATCCTCGTTTACTTGTCCTTAAGGACACGGTGCGGCACAGTGATGCCAAACAGATTGCTGTGGGGGAAGATGGAGTTCTGCGAATGCAGGGTCGTATTTGTGTGCTTAATGTGGATGGGCTTCGTGAATTAATTCTTGAAGAGGCACACAGTTCTAGGTATTCTATTCATCCAGGTATCGCCAAAATGTATCAAGATTTGCGGCAACATTATTGGTGGAGGAGAATGAAAAAGGATATAGTTGCATATGTAGCTCGGTGTCTGAAATGTCAGCAAGTTAAGTACGAGCATCAGAGACCTAGTAGGTTGCTTCAGAAGTTAGAAATTCCTGAATGGAAATGGGAGCGTATCATTATGGATTTTGTTGTTGGACTCCCATGGACTCAAAGAAAATTTGATACAGTTTGGGTTCATTGTGGACAGGTTGACCAAGTCATCACATTGTTGAGTCAGCACATTTCATTCCAGTGGCGCTACCTATTCTTCAGAAAGGTTAGCTGAAATTTACATTTGTGAGATTGTCCGCCTTCACGGGGTGCCCATGTCTATTATTTTAGATCGAGGTACGCAGTTTACCTTATAGTTCTGGAGGGCTGTACAGCGTGAGATAGGCACGCGGGTGGAGTTGAGTACATCATTTCATCCACTGACAGAAGGACAGTGAGAGCGCACTATTCAGATATTGGAAGATATGCTCCGTGCTTGTGTTATAGACTTTAGAGGTTCTTGAGATCATTTCTTGCCACTTGCGGAGTTTGCTTATAATAATAGCTACCAGTCGAGCATTCAGATGGCTCTATATGAGGCATTATACGGAAGGTGATGACGATCGCCAGTTGGTTGGTTTGAACCGGGAAAGGCTCGGTTGTTGGGTACCGATTTGTTACAGGATGCCTTGGACAAGGTCAATATTATTCAGGATTGACTTCGCACAGCTCAGTCTAGGCAAAGAGTAATGCCGACCGTAAAGTTTGTGATATTGCATTCATGGTTGGAAAAAGAATATTGCTTCGGGTATCGCCCATGAAGAGTGTTATGAGAGTTGGGAAGAAGGACTAGTTGAGCTCTAGGTATATCGAGCCATTTGAGATCCTCGAGAGAGTGGGGGAGGTAGCTTATAGACTTGCGTTGCCTTCAGGGTTATCCTTCGTTCATCCGGTATCCCATGTGTCTATTCTCCGAAAATATCATAGTGACCTGTCCCACGTGTTAGATTTCAGCTCTGTCCAATTGGACAAGGATTTGACTTACGAGGAGGAGCCGACGGCAATTCTAGCCCGGCA
Organism: Nicotiana tomentosiformis; assembly: GCF_000390325.3. Classification (NCBI taxonomy): domain Eukaryota; kingdom Viridiplantae; phylum Streptophyta; class Magnoliopsida; order Solanales; family Solanaceae; genus Nicotiana; species Nicotiana tomentosiformis. The sequence goes on from NC_090818.1 coordinate 85,075,805, forward strand.
AGTTCGCCAGTTAAGATCCAAGAGTTACCCTTCATTTCCAGTGCAGTGGAGAGGTCAGCCTATTGAGGCAGCTACTTGGGATTCTGAATCCGATATGCGGAGTAGATATCCCCATCTTTACACCACCCCAGGTACTTTTCTATGTCCGTTCGAGGACGAACGGTTGTTTTAGAGGTGGAGTATGTGATGACCCAAAAGGTCATCTTATGTTTTAGAACTCAAATCTGCGCTCTTAAGCCTTAAAAATCTCAGTTTTACCCTTCTCGATTTGGGTGCGCAGTCCGGGCAGATTTTCGGAAAGCTTTTATGTTGAAAATTGATGAAAATGAGAATTTATGCCTTAAAAGTTGATTTTAGTTGACTTCGGTCAACATTTTTGGTAAACGGGCCCGGATCCATATTTTGACGGTTCCGGTGGGTCCGTATCGAATTATGGGACCTGGGCGTATACCCGGAATCGAACTCGGAGGTTCCTAGCTCAAGTTATGAATTTTTGATGAAAATTAAAAGTCTAAAAATTAATTATTTTTAAGAATTGATTGATGTTTGGCATTGTTAGTGTCGGGTCCGTATTCTGGTTTCGGACTGGTCTGTGAAATTTGGTGAAAACCAGAGTTGATTTGACGTGATTCGGACATCCAGTTGAGAAGATATGAATTTTTAAGTGTTCTTGAGAATTTCATTTGATTTGATGCTAAATTCGTAGTTCTAGGAGTTATTTTGGCAATTTGATCGCGCGAGCAAGTTCGAATGATATTTTTAGACTTGTGTGCATGTTTGGTTTGGAGTCTCGAGGGCTCGGTGAGTTTCGGATAGGCCACGGGATGTTTTGGACTTTTGAAATCTTGTTTTTTTTGCAGAGTTTGTGTTCTGGCATGTCCTTCTACGCGTTCGCGAAGGTACTCTCGCGAACGCGAAGAGTAAACTGGACAGCTGAAGTTTTCTTCTTCGCGAACGCGAAGGCCTGGCCGCGAACGCGAAGTGATGGGGGACTTACCCTTCGCGAACACGACAAGCCCATCGCGAGCGTGAAGTGTTAGGCACTAGGGAGGGGCAGATAGCTTTTTCTTCACCGCGAACGCGAACAATGGCTCACGAACGCGAAGACCAGGGAAGGGTAGCCTACGCGATTGCAAGCACTGTCTCATGAACGCGAAGGCTTGGCAGCCCATACACTTCGTGAATGCGACAGTGCTCTCGCGAACGCGATGAACACTGTCGCCCAGCACTTAACAGAACCCAAAAACGGAATTTTAGCCAAAAAACTCATTTTTCTCATAAACCAAACGGTGAGAGGCGATTTTTCAAGAGTCATTTCTTCTCCAAATTGTTGGTAAGTGATTCTAAACCATTTTCTTTCAATTACCCATTACATTTCTTGAATTTTTAACCTAAAATCTAGAGTTTTCATGGTAGAATTAGGGGTTAGGGTCGAAAGTAGGGATTTCGAAAATTTGGGGATTTAGACCTCAATTTGAGGTCGGATTCCAAAACTAATTACATATTCGGGCTCGGGGGTGAATGGGTAAAAGGATTTTGGTCCGAACCTCGAGTTTTGACCAAGCAGGCCCGGCGTCGATTTTTCGACTTATTGGAGGAAAATTTGAAAAATTTAATTTATGCAATATAATTGATTCCTTTAGCAATATTTGATATTATTGAGTCATTTTTTGAATAGATACGAGTGGTTTGAAGGTGAATTCCAAAGAAAAAGCTGTGATTGAGAATTAAGTGGCCTACGGAGCAAGGTAAGTGTTGTGTCTAACCCTAACTTGAGGGAATTAGGAACCTTAGATTACTTGCTAAGTGAAATTCATGTGAGCGGCGTATATGTGAGGTGACGAGTACTTATGCGCCGCCAAATTTACCTGTTTTCCATGTTTCTCAGTTTTTCTTATGTTGTCTTATTCCTATGCCTAATTGCGATATGTTTATACTAGTGTTGTTCAATTTATCGTTCTTATCATGTTTACGGATTTTCTGGTGATAATTGAGTTTTTATTTCAAAGTTGAGATTGATGTTATTGAACCAAATATTGAGGTAAGGTTTGTACTTGTTATTCTATCTCCCTGTTGATATTTATGCATTGCATTATGGTAAGGGAGAGTGTTAATGCACGAAGGGTGATGCCGTGCCATATTGTGAGTGTTAATGCACGAAGGGTGATGTCGTGCCATATTATGAGTGTTAATGCACGAATAGTGATGTCGTGCCATATTTTGAGTGTTAATGCACGAAGGGTGATGTCGTGCCATATTGTGAGTGTTAATGCACGAAGGGTGATGTCGTGTTATATTGTGAGTGTTAATGCACGAAGGGTGATACCGTGCTATATTGTGAGTGTTAATGCACAAAGGGTGATGCCATGCCATGATATGAGAGTTAATGCACAAAGGGTGATGTCGTGCCGTTTCTATTTATTTTATGGTGAGATTGAGAGTAAAAGCAAGAAGGGTGATGCCGTGCATTTTTCCTTACTGTATTCACTATTCATGTTGATTCATGGTATATTGACTGCTCTGGTGATCACTCTGTTGTAGTTCTTTATCTTGTATTCCCCTCAGTATGTTCCCCTCCCGACATTTCCTGTTTAGTTCTTCATTTCTGTTATTTGCATATACACTGTTAAATTATACAGGTTGATTTATAGGTGCCTTGCCTTAGCCTCGTCACTACTGCGTCGAGGTTAGGCTCGATACTTACTAGTACATGGGGTCAGTTGTACTGATGCTGCACTCTACACGTTCTGTGCAGATTTTGATACCGGCTCAGGTTGATCGAGATTTGCTACTGGTCTGCTGTTCGGAGACTCAAGGTAGATCTGTCGGCGTTCACAGACCTTGAAGTCCCCGTCTATCTTTTATGTCCTACTGTTTTCTTTCATTCAGACAGTTGTATTTCTTTCAGACTATTACTTGTAGTAAATTCTAGAATGCTCGTGAATTGTGACTCCAGATCCGGGTGATAGTAATTAATACAGTTTTATGATATTCCGCACTTAATATATTTCATCTTAATTAATTATGGTTATTTACTGAATGGAAATAAGGAATTGGTTTAACGATTTTTCTAACATTGGCTTGCCTAGCAAGTAAAATGTTAGGTGCCATCACGGTTCCGTCGGTGGGAAATTTCGGGTCGTGACAATAGGTACACCAGCAACTACGGAATAAATACAAGTCTAAATACATGAACAAAGTTGTCTAAAATAATAAAATAGACAAAGAATGGTAAAAGGACAGGGACTCAAAAACTGCGAAATGAATCCATTGAGTGCAGCTCACCCTAATTCTCTGTGCAACGCCTATGCACAATCAATAGGCTCCACTAGGACCCAGCTGAGGATCTGCAAAAAAAGATATGCAGAAGCGTAATATGAGTACACCATAATCGATACCCAGTTAGTATTAAGTTTAACCTCAAAGAAGTAGTAGCGAGGCTATAGGCATCAAGATACTTACAACAAGGATATAAATAACAAAGCTTAGAATTGAAACAGTAAATAATCTCATGAATAACAAGAATCAAAAATATCAACAGTCGAAAGATATAAAGAATGTTTTTCCAAGTCAACAAATAATCATAATGTTGCTCAGATATAACATTTAAAGAACACATGCTACAATCAACGGAGTCGAGACTCCAGACTAGCATATATAGATGTCATGTAATAATTAGCATCTAAATGAATGCTCCTAAATGATTCAAGAATATCTACAAGTAATGACCTGGTCGGTCGTTTTATATGTTGCAGCATCATTTTCTTATTTATTGCCTCTTCTATTTTCATTTGTGGTTATGTGACTTGCCAGGGTAGTTGCATTAGTTTCGGGAAAGTTTCGGGGTGAATTGGGACACTTAATCCCAAAGTTGGAAGTTTAAGTTGAAAGAGATGACCAGAGTTTGACATGTGTGTAGACGACTCCGGAATGAAGTTTTAATGGTTCTAATAACTTCGTATGGTGATTTGTGACTTAGGCGTATGTCCGAACGTTAATTCGGAGGTCCGTAGGTTGATTTTGTATTTTTTGGTGAAAGTTGGAAAGTTGAAGGCTTGGAAGGTTGACAGGTTTGACCAAGAGTTGACTTTATTAATATCGGGCTCGAATTATTATTCCAGAGTTGGTATAGGTCTGTGTATCATTTGGGACTATCATGAAAAATTTGAGGTAATTCGTAGTTGCTTAGGCTTGTTCGCCATTAATTTTGAATTTGGAAATGTTGATTGGTTCAGCAGGCATGAATTGGGGTGCGATTCAGAGTTTTGATATTGTTTGGTGTGATTTATGACCTCAAGTAGGTTTGTGTTGTGTTTTTAGATTGGTTGGTGTGATTGAATGGGGTCTCGGGGGCCTCGGGTGTGTTTCGGATAGGTTTCATACCATTCCTCTAAGTTTTGGATTGCTGTCAGCTAATGTCTAGTTTCCTTATTCGCAATCACGTAGAGGAAGTCGCGATCGTGTAGCTCTATTTGGTGGCAGGTGAAATTTTTACATCGTGTTCGCAAATATAGGGACGCGTTGGCAGAGCTTGAGGGAGGTTGTTCATCGCAAACGCGAGGGGGAAGCCGTGTTCGCGTAGAAGGTAAGTAAGGCTGAGGGGTGGCACGCGTTTGCTCATCGCGGTTGCGAGGGCTGGACTGCAATCACGTAGTTCTGAGCGGATGGTCATCAAGATCGCAACTGGAGTGTCGCGTTCGCATAAGAGGTTCTGGCAGCTGGGCAATTTTTTTCTTCGCGATCACAACTCTATTTCCGCGATCGCGATGCACAACACCTGGGCGGACTATATAGTACTCTATTTCGACGTTTAGGTTCATTTTAACATATTTTTAGTTGTAGAGCTCGATTTTAGATAATTTTGGAGGGAATTTTCACGATTTAGATCGGGGTAAGTGTTTTTAACTCAGATTTGTCCATTATTCATGATTCCATCTTTGTTTTTATCATTTAATTAGTGATTTGAATTGGAGAAATTGGGGGATTTTGTAAAAACTTTCCTAAAGTATAAAATGAGGATTTGAAGGTCGATTTGAAGTCAGAATTGGATGATTTTGGTATGGTTGGACTCATATCGAAATGGATATTCAAAATTAGTGAGTTTGGCCGAGTTTCGAGGTGAGGGACCGAGGTAGACTTTTAGAGTTGACTTCTTGATTTTTGTTAAAGATTAAATCTTTATTATCCAAAATAGCTTCCTACGACTTTTATTTATGATATTAAGTTATCTTGGCTAGATTCGAACTGTCCAGAATTGGATTTGCATGGGAAAGGCTTATTTGTTGATTGATTAACTTGTTTGAGGTAAGTATCTTGTCTAACTTTGTGAAAAACTACCCCTTAGGATTTTGGGTTGTTTGTACTATTTGAATGAGCACCAACGACCATTGTAGCACAACAAAACCAAATGGAAAAGGGGCCTCCACGTCCACAGGAGAAGGGACACCAATGGCCATGAAAAAGCTCCTCGAAGAATGGTTGACCGATACATTAATAAGTGTGCTCAACAAAGCTGCTCCATGCACGACCATAGAGACCACAAGAACCCACACGGTACAATGAGCAGTCGAACAGGGCGACCAACCATACCCTCCAACACCAGGTATAACTCACAATGTTACTAGCAATGCAGGTGATAGTGTCATCGCCGTTGTTCTGAAGAGGATGGAAGAAATGGAGAATGAAAACAAAATGCTCCGAGATCAAATGAAAGAATACCAAGAACGAATCAACAAGATAGCGAGAAAGCAGCCACATATGCCATACCAAAGACCTTTAAAATGTTGCCGTATCTCAGGTTATATGACAGAACGACCGACTCCGAAGATCACATGACTCATTACATCACCGTCGTGAAGGGCAACGACCTTAGCAAGGAACAAATGTCCTCTATTTTGCTGAAGAAATTTGGAGAAACCCTCACGGGAGGGGAATTAACATGGTATTCATAGCTACCAGTTAGTTCCATCCGATAAGTTCATGACGGTGCATGTTGGGGCCAAGAAAGCCAAAAGAAGAATAAAACACATCTTCACCATCAAGCAGTCCTTAGGAGAGGGACTTCCTCGCCCGATTCAACAAGGTAAGGATGACCTTACCAAATGTGTCCGAAGGGATGACAGTCGCAGCCTTTGAGAATGGGTTGAGTAGAGAGGGTTCAAGAGCGACCAGAAAATTGCTGAGTTGGTTAATGAAGTACCCCCAAATCACTTGGGATGAAATCCATAATGCTTACTGTGTCGAAGTCCGAGCAGATGATGACGACCTCAATGGACCGACTCGACGGCTCGTCTCGGTACAAGGCGAGCCCAGGAAAGAACGAAGAGATAACATAAGGAGAGATCACCCGGTCTCACGACCAAACAGGGAACGACATCACCCATAGTTAGATAAAAACTCTACCACAACATTGCCCTCCCTAAGGACATGGTGGAAGATCACATTAAGCTGATCCCTCATCTCCTTAATCCTCTTCACTTCTGCCACAATGCACTAAGGAGGATCCCATTCTCCTTCTATGATCCTCTTCATGACTAAGGAATCAGTTTCAATTATGAGAAGATGCAACTCTTTTTCCACACAATATGCCACTCATTTGACTATGGCCCTTGCCTCAGCTACAATATTGGTTGTCTCCTCCATAGTTTGTGCCCTTGCATACACCAAAACTCCAACACTGTCTCTAACACAAAAGCCAAATAATATTGGCCCTGGATTGCCCCTTGAAGCTCCATCAGTGTTACACTTGTACAATCCCACATGAGACACTTTCCAGTTTACTCTTCTAGTCAAAAGAACAGGCTTATATCCTTCAAAAACCTTGATCATGTCCGGCCACAAGAAAGGACTATGAGTTAGCCAAGGATATCTCACCTTTGACAAGTAGTAAAGTGTATTATTGACTTAATGAATCACTGTATTACATGACACTGCTCCACCATTTCTAAATTCATTCCTCCTACTCTACAACTCCCAAGTGATAATGGCCGGAACTGCCTGATATACGGGTTTTAGTTTTGGACAACATTAACCATTCCACGAAGATCTAATGACTTGATGAACCTGTACCATCTATACATTAATCCCCGCTGCACCAAATTTTACTAATAGAAAATATAACATGTTCCTAAAGGTATTAGGATTACATGCTAACATGTAGTATTATATATCTACTCCGCATGTCCGACTCGGACTCCCAGGGAGATGCTTCTACCAGCTGACCTATCTATTGCACCCGAACTGAAGGATAACTCTTAGACCTCAACTGTCGGACCTCCCGGGCTAGAATAGCTACCGGCTCCTCTTCATAAGTCAAATCTTTGTCCAATTGGACCGAGCTGAAATCTAAAATATGGGACGGATCACCATGATATTTCCGGAGCATAGACACATAGAACACTGGATGAACTGCTGATAAACTAGGTGGTAGTGCAAGCTTGTAGGCTACTTCACCCACCCTTTCAAGAATTTCAAAGGGTCCAATATACCTAGGGCTCAACTTTCCCTTCTTTTCGAATTTTATTACGCCTTTCATAGGTGAAACCCGGAGCAATACTCTTTATCCAACCATGAATGCAATATCATGAACTTTACGGTCAGTATAACTCTTTTGCCTAGACTGAGCTGTGTGAAGTTGATCCTGAATAATCTTGACCATTTCTAAGGCATCCTGTACCAAATCGGTACCCAACAACCGAGCCTCTCCCGGTTCAAACCAGTCAACTGGCAAACGATATTGCCTCCCGTATAATGGTTCATATGGAGCCATCTAAATACTCGACTGGTAGTTGCTATTATAGGAAAACTCTGTAAGTGGCAAGAACTGATCCCAAGAACCTCTAAAGTCTATATTACAAGCGTGAAGCATATCTTCCAATATCTGAATAGTGCGCTCTGACTGTCTGTCTGTCTGTGGATAAAATGTTGTACTTAACAAAGTGTCTTGACTGTTTCTACTAAATGAGATTTATTGACCAAGTAAGCCAATAACATAGCAATTGAAGGGATGTGACTCTTAAGTAAAAGGTATGAAGGTTGGCTTGGGATGTTAGTGGGCGTTTATTTTTTTTATATTTCTTAAATTGATATTTAATTTAATGAGAAGGACATTTAGGTAATTTAACTTTCTAGTTTTAGGGTTCCCACTTTTAATATAACTAGTTTCTCGACACATGCATTACACGTGTATGCCGAATCATGTAGTACACAGTTCTATAAATATACTATTAATATTATTTAAATAAAACTTTAAGTAAAGAATAAAGTACAAGTTTTTATGAATCGTGTTCAATGAGGATCAATATATAATGAATTAATTATTTGTCAATGTCAAGACAATTGGATATTGTTTAAACCTAAGAACATGAACAATCACAGTGTAATTAGATACAGTGTATTTCATCTAATACGTCCTGATAATATATGCAAGCCATAACTTCTACTGCAAATAGTATTATTAATATACACTTGCTTCTGGATATATGTGCGTGACAGAAAACTTGTGGTACCTACTACCGCCTATCTTCCTCATCTTTGAGAACAGTGTGAAGAGAAAGTAGGCAAAAGAGAGTGAGGTCCTCATATGGAGTCACTCACTTACTTGAGCAATGCGAGAGACTCGGGAATAGGTCAAATATGTAAAATTTGACTTTATGCGGGGTAAAATATACATTACTAATTTTAGAGATATGTTGCTTTTTGAATTGTTAGATTGAATAGCACACTAATGAGAAATAGTGATTGTCCAAACGTTCCTAGTTAGAAAGAAATAAAACAATTAGAATAATTAATTTCAATCCATTAAATTTGAAATATACATACATAACATTATTGGAATAATACCTTGTAAATTGAAACTTTAACTGTAATGACCCGACAGGTCGCTTTGAGTATCATAACCTCGTTCCCCTATTTACTGCTCAATTTATACCTCACAGTTGATTTATGATTTATCGGGGTAGTTAGTTCGGGTCCGAAAGTTCGGGTCCGGAGTGAAATGAGACACTTAGTCTCATAATTGAAAACTTAAGTTGGAAAAGTTGACTGGATATTCACTTATGTGTAAACGACCTCAGAATTTAATTCTGATGATTCCAATAGATCCGTATGGTGATTTTGAATATTTGAAAAGTTTGACCCGGGGGTAGACTTTTTGATATCGAGGTCAGAATCTGATTATAGAAATTGGAATAGCTTCATTATGTCATTTATGACTTGTGTGCAATATTTGAAGTCAATCGCACTTGATTCGATAGGTTTCGGCATCGAATGTAGAAGTTGGAAATTTCATAAGACTAAAGTTTCAAGTGAGTTTGCACAAGACCTAACTTCAAATAAGTATAACTCTCATGATACGAAGTATTTTATGGTGTATTAACTATCAAATGAAAGATCTTTGAGTCTAGTTTCTAACGCTTCAAACCGTTCATCATTTGGACATTCCTACAAGAAGTTATGACCAAATTAGCAAAGGCTAGAAAAAATGCAATTCTGCGACCAATTATACGATCGCAAAACTGCTTCTACGGCCGCAAAACTGGTCGCAGAATGGACCAGAAGAGCCCAGTTTTGGGCGCCGATTTTGCGATCAATTTTGCGACCCGTATACCCATTCTTCGGTCCATTATGCGACCGCAAATCTGCTTTTGGAGGGTTAATTTTTCTATTTTCATAACCCGACCCCATTTTGATAAATAGGCTTTGGGGCTTATTTTGGGGCAATTATCTGATGATTTTAGAGAGAAGTGAGAGTGTTCTAGAGAGAGAAAGTAGATGAAGTGTCTTGTTCATCAAATTCTTGTCCAAGCCTTGAAATCCAACAAGAAATCCCTCAAGTTCTTCATCAAAGAGGTATGGTTCCAGCCCCTAATATTTAATTTCGAGTTTGGGTAATGATGGGTGATTAAGAGTATGATTCTTCGGTGTAATAGTATTATTTATACGTATCAATAAGGTTTATGGAAAGAGTGTTGAGTTCAAATGGGTAAAGATTGGGTTGAAAATGGTAGAAATCTTCAAAGACTTCAATTGAAGATTTGAGGGTCAAGTTGATGTCGGAATTTGGTGAAATTTGTATGGTTGGACTCATAGTTGGATGGGCGTTAATATTTTGTAACTTTTGTCGCGTTTCCAGACGTGGGCCCCACGTGCGATTTTTGAGTGTAATTTCGGATTTTTAAAAAATATTAGTATTTTGATATGGAATTAATTCCTATACTTTTTTTTTTGGGCTGAATCAAATTAATTGTGACTAGATTTGAGCCGTTTGGAAGTTGATATGCACAGAATGGAATTTCTGGAGTATTGCTTAGCTTGCTCGACATTGGATTTAGCTTGTTCGAGGTAAGTAACTCTTCTAATCTTGGAGTTGAGGGAATGAACCCTGAATATATGTATTTCGTGAATTGTTGGGAGGTGATGCACATGCTAGGTGATGGGCGTGTGGGCGTGCACTATAGAAATTATGACATAATTAATTATGTGAAATTTTGTAGTTAAATGATCTTGGTATTTTTCATACGGTTTTATGAGTTAAAGAAATTGAGCTGAAAAGCATATTAAAAATCATGTTGAGGCTATGTGCCAGTATTATTGGGATCCACAGAGGTCATATTGTTGTGAATTATTTATTTTAAATTAAAAATTTATACTCAGTCATATTCATGTCATTACATATCATATCTTAGTCTCTGTTATTATTTATTGATACATCATATCATCATTTTGGGTTGTTCTCATGACATTGTGAGTCCATGAGAGAGATACTGGAGAGATTGATGACTGAGGGAGGCCGAGGGCCTGATTGTGAGGATATTTTTTGGATCGAGCTGCACGCCTCAGAAGGCCATGTTTGCTTTGTATATATTATACTATTGCACGTGAGTTGGTCGTGCAGCACGTGAGTTGGCCGTGCGGATCCAGATATTCATATTATGGCACGTGAGTTGTCCGTGCTTATAGCGCTTGGGCTGTAGCAGCCCCTCATGAGTCTGTACACACCCCTAGTGAGCGCAGTCGACTATAAATAGAGATCGGGCTGCATACCGCAACAGGTATTGTATAGCGCTGAGTGATTGAGTGTGCTGAGCACAGTGAGAGAGAATGTGAGACAGTGAGATTGAGTACTCTGAGAGTGTGAACACATGAGTACAATCTCTGAGATACATTGCATTGACATGCACACATGACATATATGCATAGAGATGTATTTTTTTCATGCTGTACGGTATCACATTATTCATGATTTCTCACACATGTTGACAGATGGGCATAGTGATGCATTTATTTTACAATGGTTATCTGAAAAAGAAAATGAGATATTTTATTTATTATTGAAAGGATTTTGGAAAAATTTCTGTTTTCAAACTTATTCACATTTTTGGTAACTTTGGCAAAAGATTTGGGTTTTCACTGATGTACTTGAAAGGAAGAACTATTATTGCTGAAATCATGATGTGACTAGGCATTTTATCTCTGAGTTACTTCTGGTATTATTTGCTTTATGTCGTTATTAACTGTTGTGGATTAATGGATTTGGACCCGACCTTGGTAGAAACTCGTCACTACTTTCAACCTAAGGCTATGTTTGTTACTTACTCAGTACATGGGGTCAGTTGTATTGATACTACACTTCTACATATTGCGTGCAGATGTTGACTGTTGTTGCTGCTGTGCTCGATGGTTGCGGGATTTGAAAATGTACCTGCGTTCCTGTTGTAGCTGCCTCTTGTTCATGGTACCCTTAAATTTATAAAAGCTCTGTTTATGTACTATTCAAATAGACTACGTATTTATTTCATTCCTGCTTTGTATACTCTATTCTTAAAAGCTCATGATTTGTACTACCAGTTCTTGAGGAATGTATAAGGTTAAGATAATTATTTACTTAAATTTCTTTAATAATTGTTATTAGAATTGGATAGTTGAAAGTTGGCTTACCTGGAGGGTTGGGTTAGGTGTCATCACGACTAGTTGGATTTTAGGACGTGACAAGGTGGTATCAGAGCTCTAGTTACATAGGTTCTACAAGTCATGAGCAAGTGTCTAGTAGAGTCTTGCGGATCGGTATGATGACGTCCATACTTATCTTTGAGAGGCTATAGGGCATTTAGGATATATACTTCCCATCTTTCTTTCTTTATCGTGCGGAATCGATTCAGCTTGAAATATAACTCTTTGAATTCCTTCCATGCATTCGTATGCGCACATGAGCACTCCGTATCAGCTGTGCATCACCGGCTTATGATTCCATGAACGAGGTTTGAAATGTGTATTATGTGTTTTGGTGATGGGCTAGTCTAGAGGACTTGAGGCCATAGTTAGACCGCAACTTAAGCTCTGTCGCTTTAGTTGTAAATTGTGCTTTTGGATTCATATGTTCGGTAATGTTCCTTATATGGGAGTAGAGAGTTTCTTTTCTGCCAGCAAGGCGTATGTGTGGAGATTTGAAATTGAATCTGGCTGAGAAACTTGACTTGAGTGACAAGAGAATGATTGCGAGCTTAGAGGATGATCGAGGTATTTTATGGTTGGTGTCACATGAGCTTGAGAAGAATTTTCATTGAACTGACTGCAGCATTATGGCAATAAGAGAGTATGGTTATTGTGAGTTATCGAATGTTTTGATTTATGGCTTTGAGCCAAGTGGGGGAGTCTGCTATCGGCAAATTAATTCATGGCTATGTGTCACAATTTTGTTTTGATCTGAGGTTTACTTAGGAATCAGTGATGACTTGCAGAGGTGGAGTTCGAGAATGACTCTAGTAGGGAAATTCCTGGATACAGGTTATATTGCACTTATGAGTATATAAAAATCGTGGGATGAGTGAGTTGTTATTTGTAAATGATGTAGTGTGCACAAAGTATGAATTTAATAGGTGGTATTAAAGTAGAGTTACTTCTTTAAGAGTAGTTGTACTAATGGGGCACGTGTCCTTTGGTCGGTGTAATGTGGATTTGAACAAAGGGGGTGATTCCCGAGAAAGTTCTAATGGATTCGAGATTTATATGTAACAATTGAAAATTTTTGGCGGATTTGTTTGCGGCTAAAATCTGAGATTTAAGTTGGATGGAGTCGAGACTTGTGGTATTTTTGTATATCATTATGGATTTTATATTTAGGTATCAGGAAGGTGAATGAAACAGCTTTAGACTCACATAAGGTATTTTCAGAGTGAGTATTACAGTTGTGGTATTTATGGAGGTACTTAAGAAGAACACGATTTCTTAAGGGCCGTAGGGCGTTGTGGTTCTATGCTAAGGTTTGTGGGGTGAGTTGTGGTTAAATATCGTGGTGTTTAGCAAGGAGAAGTATCAATTTGATGGCAAATTCAGAAGGGACTCGGAGAAATAGGACAACTTGGTAGTAGGCTAGACCGGTGTGGTAATGGTAGGATCGGTCCTTTAGGTAATTACGACGTGGTAAGACTTTACAGATGTTTTGGTGGCAATATCCTTGGGTTTTGGTGACCTACGTGGTTTGGTCGAGTTAGAGGAATTTAATTCTAATAGCTTGGTTATGTGCAGATGAATTTCAAAGTGTTCATGATGGTTTCTACTATGGTTTGAATCGGATACTTTTCTACCTGTGTGGAGAACGTGTTGTCTATTGTGATTTCCTCCTGGAAAGGAGCAAGAGAACGGTTTCAAACTAATAGAGTATGTAAATTGTTGGTGACTAAAAGTTGATAATAGGACTCTCGTGTTTTTCACATGATGGCATAATAGATGTGGTGTGTTGTGCGGGATTAGGATTTACATGTACAGGGTGACAGTTCAGTCTTGAAGAGAAGGTAATGAATGTTGGATAGCGTGGTCAGTTTCAGATATTTCGATGGGTGTTATAACTGCTTGGTAATTCCTGAGAAGGGTTCGCATTTCAGAAGGCGCGTTGTGTTTTGACTTACGGATGTTCATCGGTATTGCAGTACTCACTTGGTTGATAGACTGCTGATACTCAAATTATTACTATATGGAACGGAAGAATTATGAAATTATTCCCCATGGGATTATCGTGAATGGAAGATGTGTTAGTCATTTTAGTGCTGGAGTTGGGATCAGTTATGGTGATTCATGTGTTCGATGAATTTGGAGACTGGGAGTTCTCGGAAGTATATTGTTTCGGGGTTGCGACCTATTTGAGGTGACTATTTTATTTAAAGCCCAGTGGAAGCACTAGGTATGTTAATTATTTGTGATAGCTACAAGCTATGAGTGCACATATATGTGAGGTTGAGCCCATGTGTGGGTATCGGGGCAAGTATTCCTACTCGAAAGAATGCTTAGGCTATGATATTCTTAGAGTTGACTATTAAGCATAAAGTTATAGAGTTTCTTATGTTCGTACCTTTGTTGAAAACTATTTGGGCTACATTTAAGGTTACAAAGAGGCTAATTCCCCCGAATAAACGGGGTAGTTACTATTTCTGCGTTAAATCGCCGATTTGAAGTATGATAGCAGACTTTGCACATGCATACACTATGACGTGTTATTTTTTTTTTACCAGTCCAGGAGCATGAGAATCTTATTTCATTATCATATATATAAGTGTATTTGTTTAATTTTTCATGTATGATATGCTGGGACTGGAGGCTTGTGACCATGCCGGGTGATTCATATTATTAGCACGTGAGTTGTCCGTGCCATGTGTGAGAATTTTATTTCTATGATAATTTATCTGATTCATTAATTTTCTTCCTCTACAATTGTGCACATGCACCTATGGTTATCCTCTTCACGAAATTTAGGAGTTGGTTGTACCATTGCGGTTGTGGTGGTGCTTGTTGAACTTGCAATATGGTTCTCTTCCTTGAGACATCTCCCATATTTGGGTACACAGATTGCGCAGTTGTGGCGTGAGTTATATTGATGTGGCATGTCTGTGGGATAGTTGTGTTTAATAATATAAGGTCATTGGACCTAGAATGGGTACTATCAGGCTTGATTATGGTATATTCGGGAGGATAATATTGGAAGTCGGCTTAGGAGAGGATTATGGTTATGGTTGGATACAACATGTTCAGTCTTATACAGTGTGTAGATGTGAGATTCGGGTCTTGAAAAGAATTCTGGATGTTAGAAATTTGGCTCCATGGTTTATGGGCTAAGGTTAAATTAATAATTTTCAGTTATGTTGTGTGGTCATGCCTATATAGAATTGGGTGACGTGATATCACCCACGGGTATGTGTGTGGTAAGGTGGAATAGAGATTTGGAGGTTAAGAACAACTCTTGGAACGTTCGAGGACGAACGTATGTTTAAGTGGGGGAGAATATAACGACCCGACAGGTCGTTTTGAGTATCACAACCCCATTCTCCCATTTACTGCTCAATTTATGCCTCACAGTTGATTTATGACTTATCGGGTTAGTTGGTTCGGGTCCGGAAGGATTTCAGAGTGAAATGAGACACTTAGTCTCATAATTGAAAACTTAAGTTGAAAAAGTTAACCGGATATTCACTTATATGTAAACGACCTCGGAATTTAATTCTGATGATTCCAATAGCTCCGTATGGTGATTTTGGACTTAGGAGCGTGTCCGAAAAATTGTTTGGAGGTCTGTTGTGGAATTAGGCTTGAAATGTCAAAAGTTGAATTTTTGGGAAGTTTGACCGGGGGGTTGACTTTTGATATCGGGGTCGGAATCCGATTATGGAAATTGGAATAGCTTCATTATGTCATTTATGACTTGTGTGCAATATTTGAGGTCAATCAGACTTGATTCGATAAGTTTCGGCATCGAATGTAGAAGTTGGAAATTTCATAAGACTAAAGTTTCAAGTGAGTTTGCACAAGACCTAACTTCAAATGAGTATAACTCTCATGATACGAAGCTTTATATAGTGTATTACCTATCAAATAAAATATCTTTGAGTCTAGTTTCTAACTCTTCAAACCGTTCGTCATTTGGACATTCCTACAAGAAGTTATGACCAAATTACCAAAGGCTAGAAAAAATACAATTTTGCGACCAATTATGCAATCGCAAAACAGTTATGCGATCGCAAAACTGCTTCTGCGGCCGCAAAACTGGTCGCAGAATGGACCAGAAGAGCCCAGTTTTGGGCGCCGATTTTGCGATCAATTTTGTGGCCCGCATACCCATTCTTCGGTCTATTATGCGACCGCAGATTTGCTTTCGGAGGGTTAATTTTTCTATTTTCATAACCCGACCCCATTTTGATAAATAGGCTTTGGGGCTTATTTTGGGAAAATTATCTAATGATTTTAGAGAGAAGTGAGAGTGTTATAGAGAGAGGAATTAGATGAAGTGTCTTGTTCATCAAATTCTTGTCCAAGCCTTGAAATCCAACAAGAAATCCCTCAAGTTCTTCATCAAAGAGGTAAGGTTCTAACCCCTAATCTTCAATTTCGAGTTTGGGTAATGATGGGTGATTAAGAGTATGATTCTTAGGTGTAATAGTATTATTTGTACGTATCAATAAGGTTTATGGAAAGAGTGTTGAGTTTAAATGGGTAAAAATTGGGTTGAAAATGGTAGAAATCTTCAAAGACTTCAATTGAAGATTTGAGAGTCGAGTTGATGTCGGAATTTAGTAAAATTTATATGGTTGGACTCATGGTTGGATGGACGTTAATATTTTGTAACTTTTGTCGGGTTTCAAGACATGGGCCCCACGTGCGATTTTTGAGTGTAATTTCGAATTTTTGAAAAATATTAGTATTTTGATATGGAATTAATTCCTATAATTTTTGTGGGCTGAATCAAATTAATTATAACTAGATTCGAGCCGTTTGGAAGTTGATACATGCAGAATGGAATTTCTGGAGCATTGCTTAGCTTGCTCGACATTGGATTTGGCTTGTGCGAGGTAAGTAATTCTTCTAATCTTGGAGTTGAGGGAATGAACCCTGAATATATGTATTTCGTGAATTGTTGGGAGGTGACGCACATGCTAGGTGACAGGCGTGTGGGCGTGCACTATAGAAATTGTGACATAATTATTTTTGTGAAATTTTGTAGTTAAATGATCTTGGCATTTTCCATGCGGTTTTATGAGTTAAAGAAATTGAGCTGAAAAGCATATTAAAAATTATGTTGAGGCTATGTGCCAGTATTATTGGGACCCACAGAGGTCATATTGTTGTGAATTATTTATTTTAAATTAAAAATTTATACTCAGTCATATTCATGTCATTACATATCATATCTTAGTCTCTTTTATTATTTATTGATATATCATATCATCATTTTGGGTTGTTCTCATGACATTGTGAGCCCATGAGAGAGAGACTGGAGAGATTGATGACTGAGGGAGGCCGATGGCCTGATTGTGAGGATATTTTTGGGATCGAGCTGCACACCGCAGCAGGCCATGTTGGCTTTGTATATATTATACTATTGCACGTGAGTTGGTCGTGCAGCACGTGAGTTGGCCGTGCAGATCCAGACATTCATATTATGGCACGTGAGTTGTCCATGCTTATAGCGCTTGGGCTGTAGGAGCCCCTCATGAGTCTATACACGCCCCCAATGAGCGCAATCAACTATAAACAGGGATCGGGCTATACGCCGCAGCAGGTATTGTATAGCGCTGAGTGATTGAGTGTGCTGAGCACAGTGAGAGAGAATGCTAGACAGTGAAATTGAGTACTCTGAGAGTGTGAGTACATGAGTACAATCTCTGAGATACATTGCATTGGCATGCACACATGACATATATGCATAGAGATATGTTTTCCTCATGCTGTACGGTATCACATTATTCATGATTTCTCACACATGTTGACAGATGGGCATAGTGATGCATTTGTTTTACAATAGTTATCTGAAAAGAAAATGAGATATTTTATTTATTATTGAAAGGATTTTGGAAAAAATTCTGTTTTCAAACTTATTCACATTTTTTGTAACTTTGGCAAAAGATTTAGGTTTTCACTGATGTACTTGAAAGGAAGAACTATTATTGCTGAAATCATGATGTGAGTGAGCATTTTATCTCTGAATTACTTCTGGTATTATTTGCTTTATGTCGTTATTAACTGTTGTGGATTAATGAATTTGGACCCGACCTTGGTAGAAGCTCGTCACTACTTTCAACCTAAGGCTAGGTTTGTTACTTACTCAGTACATGGGGTCGGTTGTACTGATACTACACTTCTGCACATTGCGTGCAGATGTTGACTGTTGTTGTTGCTGTGCTCGATGGTTGCGGGATTTGAAAATGTACCTGCGTTCCTGTTGTAGCTGCCTCTTGTTCATGGTAGCCTTAAATTTATAAAAGCTTTGTTTATGTACTATTCAAACAGACTATGTATTTATTTCATTTCCGCTTTGTATACTCTATTCTTAGAAGCTCATGATTTGTACTACCAGTTCTTGGGGAATGAATAAGGTTAAGATAATTATTTACTTAAATTTCTTTAATAATTGTTATTGAAATTGGATAGTTGAAAGGTTGCTTACCTAGCGGGTTGGATTACGTGTCATTACGACTAGTTGGATTTTGGGTCGTGACACTACCACTCCAAAAGTCAAGGATTGATTTATCATGGTTCATTCTTTCAAGAATTTTACCATCATTATCAACAAATTCTTCCATAAGGTAACAATAATAAATTACATCAACTTATTTCTATAGTACATTAAATTAACATTTTGTTATGAAAGCTTGTGTAAGTGTAATTTACCTTTAATTTATAACTTTTATTCCCTCCGTTTTAATTTAAATGACACACTTTCCTTATTAGTCCGTTCAAAAAAGAATGATACATTTCTATATTTAGAAACAATTTAACTTTAAACTTTTTATTTTACTCACTTCACCAGCTTTTATAGCCACACAAATATCATGACCCCACTAAGTTTTTGCCCCTCAAGCTTTTAGCACCACGTATTTCAAAAGTCTTTTTTTTCCCTTAAACTTTGTACCAAGTTAAAGTACATCATCTAAATTAAAACGGAGGGAGTATTTATTCTCTTGCTCCGTCGTACTTCAATAAATGGTTCGCTACTACTAACATGTAAAGTATACATTTGGAAAGTATAATATTAAAGTTAGTGGATGAGTACAAAGAAGTTATGTGTGAAAATAATTCATAAGTTCTGATAAAGAATTACCATAGACCTTCAATTTTTCAATTGCAGAAAAGCAACAAACAAAAGTAAGTATTAATTAGGAAGACAAAGACTAAAGCACATCGATATGCCTTGTGACCTAGTACTGGAATTCAAAAATACATTCATAATTAGGGAACCCTATTTTTAATTTTCTTCCTAATTTTTACTCTTTTAATTTGTAAAACTGATGTATCTTCGTCTTCCATGCATAATTTGGTATATTCCTAAAATTAGTGATGTCCATGAGTATAATAATTGGACGGTGATTGAATAGTCAACCGATATATTAATTACATGCAGTTGATGTGTTGGCCAGAAGATCAGCACATTAGTATTAGTTTGGCTTATGTGGCACATTATTTTATAATGCACAAATCCTAATAGAAGTATAGTTTTTTTCTCATATTTTGAAAAATCACTACCACTTGATAGTAATTAACCATCACAAACATAATCAGATTACATATTCACTTCAACATACTTTGCATACATCATGAATGCTTCTAAGTTCTAACTTCTACGCAGTTGTGCATAATGGATATAAAGGACGCTACTAACTTGGATAAAAAGAAACCTACTATCCCTTATAATATGTTAACTAATAAAGAAAAGAATGATAATTATCGATGATCAATAAATTATTATTAATGATTGAATTATATCGGAGTGATTTTTAATTATGAAAGAACTTAACTTAAATTGCATCATCTATTGATCTAACAATTGCACACACAAGTATTATATAGATGTTTAAAATTTTGACATTAATATCTGAGAACTTTCTTTGACCTTTTTCGATTCTAATCCAATCAATTCAGCAGTGTAAGGTAGTCACCTTAAATGAAGGCCTTTAAATTCTAAAATATTGTACTTTTCATGCGCTTCTAAAAGTGGACGACAAAGAAAAAATAGTTATTCTTGAATTTAATATTGTACAATAGGATAAATTTTAACTATCTATAAAAAGAGAACAAAACCTTAATCTCTTCAAAATAATATTATAAGAAGTAACATAATTGTCAAATGAAATACATATAAGAAGCACATAAATTTAAATGTCGTATTAAACTTACAGTATACTATAGTGGAAGTTGGCTTGATAAAGGAACGCTGAGGAGAGTAGCCGATGGTGAAACAATAACATCAAGTGCAAAAGAAAGAAAAACTGAAAACAGAAGATGAATGTTTGAAGTGGGTAAAAGATTACTTAAAAGATAGGTTTGTTAAGTTCAATCAATATACAAATATACCAATGAAATAATATTGATAGGGACATATGTGCTTACAAGTTACATGTATGAAAATCACTATCTATTCTTGAGAAAACAACAAACTAGGTAGTATTGCATTCTGTCAATAATAGTATATATAATATATATATATATATATATATATATATATATATATATATATATATATATATATATATATATATATGCACGCACACTAAAAAGAATATAAATAAATATATAAACGGGAGATCATATAAATTTGGTATACTACAAAAAAAAAGATATCATATATATTGAAGAGAGTACTTGAATATCATAGTTAGCCTTGTTATTTAAAAGAGTAATAGGAGAAAAAAATGTTGGAAGAGAAAAGAAGAAATCTATTTATAGTACAGAGATTGTTCCAAGAAAAGAATAGAAGAAGTAGAATAAAAGCACTACAAAAACAAAAACAAAACAAAAAAAAAAAAGAAGAAAGGGATGGTAAAACAAAAAAAAAATTAAAGAAAAATGTTAAATTAATGAGGGGTAATTTAAAAAATATAAATTTATAGAAAGGATATTTTTATCTTGAAAAAATTTAATTATTTGCTTCTGCTTCTTCTTTTTGGAAGAAGCTAGAATATTGTAGCTTCTTCCTAAAAGCAGAAAAACTGCTTGCTGCTTGAAAGCACTTCTATGTCTTGGTCAAACACCTCAAATTTCTAAATAAGTACTTTTTTGACAAAAACGTTTTAACCTCCTAGAAGCTTTGCCAAATAGGCTCGTTATTATTATAATATAATTATCACGTCCCAAAATCCCACCTTAGGCTGTGATGGCGCCTATCCGTACTTGCTAAGCAAGTCAATTCATAATTCAAAAATATATAGCCACATTTCTTTAATTACAGAGTCATATTATAAATAAAGACAGAAATAGTTCCAAAACAGTAAACATATCTGATACATTCATGACAAGGCCTAAACACGGCCAATACAGTATAACCTCCAAGACTAGGCGGCACAGGTGTGATGACCCAAAAGGTCATCTTATGTTTTAGAACTCGAATATGTGCTCTTAAGCCTTAAAATCTCATTTTTATTTTTATCGATTTGCGTGCGCAGTCCGGGCAGATTTGCAGAAACCTTTTATGTTGAAAATTGATGAAAATGAGAATTTATGCCTTAAAAGTTAATTTTAGTTGTCTTCGGTCAACATTTTTGGTAAATGGGCCCCGATCTATATTTTGAAGGTCCCGGTGGGTCCGTATCGAATTATGGGACCTGGGCGTATGCCCGAAATCGAATTCGGAGGTCCCTAGCTCAAGTTATGAATTTTTGATGAAAATTAAAAGTCTGAAAATTAATTATTTTTAAGAATTGATTGATGTTTGACATTGTTAGTGCCGGGTCCGTATTCTGGTTTTGGAGCCCGGTACAGGTTTATTATGATATTTAAGAATGGTCTGTGAAATTTGGTGAGAAACGGAGTTGATTTGACGTGATTCGGACATCCAGTTAAGAAGATATGAATTTTTAAGTGTTCTTGAGAATTTCATTTGATTTGGTGCTAAATTTGTAGTTCTAGGTGTTATTTTGGCGATTTGATCGTGTGAGCAAGTTCGTATGATATTTTTAGACTTGTGTGCATGTTTGGTTTGGAGCCCCAAGGGCTCGGGTGAGTTTCGGATAGGCCACGGTATGTTTTGGACTTTGGAAATCTGGTTTTTCGTCAGAGTTTGTGTTCTGGCATGTCCTTCTTCGCGTTCGCGAAAGTACTCTCGCGAACGCGAAGAGTAAACTGGGCAGCTGAAGTTTTCTTCTTCGCGAACGCGAAGGCCTGGTCGCAAACGCGAAGTGATGGGGGACTTACCCTTCGCGAACGCAAAGTGTTAAGCGCTGGGGAGGGCAGGCAACTTTTTTTTCACCGCGAACGCGAACAATGACTCGCGAACGCGAAGACCAGGGAAGGGTAGCCTACACAAACATGAGGCTTGGCAGCCCATACACTTCGCGAATACGACAGGGCTCTCACGAACGCGATGAACACTGTTGCTCAGCACTTAACAGAACCCAAAAACGGGATTTTAGCCCAAAAAACTCATTTTTCTCAAGAGGCGCAATTTTTCAAGAGTCATTTCTTCCCCAAATTATTAGTAAGTGATTCTAAACCATTTTCTTTCAATTACCCATTACATTTCTTGAATTTTCAACCTAAAATCTAGAGTTTTCATGGTAGAATTAGGGGTTAGGGTATAAACTAGGGATTTCGGGAATTTGGGGATTTAGACCTCAATTTGAGGTCGGATTCCAAAACTAATAACATATTCGGGCTCGAGGGTGAATGAGTAAAAGGATTTTAGTCCGAACCTCGGGTTTTGACCAAGCAGGCCCGGGGTCGCTTTTTCGAATTTTTGGAGGAAAATTTGAGAAATTTAATTTATGCAATATAATTGATTCTTTTAGCAATATTTAATATTATTGAGTAATTTTTGAATAGATACGAGTGATTTGGAGGTGAATTCCAAAGAAAAAGCTATGACTGAGAATTAAGTGGCTTTCAGAGCGAGGGAAGTGTTGTGTCTAACCCTGACTTGAGGGAATTAGGAACCTTAGATTACTTGCTAAGTGAAATTCATGTGAGCGGCCAAATTTACCTGTTTTCCATGTTTCTCAGTTTTTCTTATATTGCTCATTCCTATGCCTAATGCGATGTGTTATACTAGTGTTGTTCAATTTATCGTTCTTATCATGTTTACGGATTTTCTGGTGATAATTGAGTTTTTATTTCAAAGTTGAGATTGATGTTATGGAACCACATGTTGAGGTAAGGTTTGTACTTGTTATTCTATCTCCATGTTGATATTTATGCATTGCATTATGGTAAGGGAGAGTGTTAATGCACGAAGGGTAATGCCGTGCCATATTGTGAGTGTTAATGCACGAAGGGTGATGCCGTACCATATTGTGAGTGTTAATGCACGAATGGTGGTGTCGTGCCATATTGTGAGTGTTAATGCACGAAGGGTGATGTCGTGCCATATTGTGAGTGTTAATGCACGAAGGGTGATGTCGTGCCATATTGTGAGTGTTAATGCACGAAGGGTGATGTCGTGCGATGATATGAGAGTTAATGCACGAAGGGTGATGTCGTGCGATGATATGAGAGTTAATGCACGAAGGGTGATGCCGTGCATTTTTCCTTACTGTATTCACTATTCCTGTTGATTCATGGTATAATGATTGCTCCGGTGATCACTCTGTTGTAGTTCTTTATCTTGTATTCCCCTCAGTATGTTCCCCTCCCGACATTTTCTGTTTAGTTCTTCATTTCTGTTATTTGCATATACATTGTTAAATTGTACAGTTTGATTTGTAGGTGCCTTGCCTTAGCCTCGTCACTACTTCATTGAGGTTAGGCTTGACACTTACCAGTATATGGGGTCAGTTGTACTGATGCTGCACTCTTCACTTTCTGTGCAGATTTTGATACCGGCTCAGGTTGATCAAGATTTGCTACTGGTCCGCTGTCCGGAGACTCAAGGTAGATCTTCGGCGTTCACAGACCTTGAAGTCCCCGTCTATCTTTTATGTCCTACTATTTTCTTTCATTCAGACAGTTATATTTCTTTCAGACTATTACTTGTAGTAAATTCTAGAATGCTCGTGAATTGTGACTCCAGATCCGGGTGGTAGTAATTAATACAGTTTTATGATATTCCGCACTTAATATATTTCATCTTAGTTAATTGTGGTTATTTACTGAATAAAAATAAGGAATTGGTTTAACGATTTTTCTAACATTGGCTTGCCTAGCAAGTGAAATGTTAGGCGCCATCACGGTCCCGTCGGTGTGAAATTTCGGGTCGTGATAGTTGGTATCAGAGCCCTAGGTTACATAGGTCTCACGAGTCACGAGCAAGCTTAGTAGAGTCTGAAGGATCGGTACGGAGACGTCTGTACTTATCTCTCAGAGGCTATGAAGTTTAGGAACAATACCACCTCTTTTATTTCTTATCGTGCGGCCTTGATTTTGCTTGAAACTTATATCTCACATTCCTTTGTATCTACTCATGTATGTCATTGCGCACTCGGTATCAGTTGTGCGTCGACGGTTCGTGATGCCGCAGATGAACTATGAGGGAGCCAGAGATGCTCAAATATTGCCTCAACATGTGATTATGACTGAAGATGCGGACGTATAAAGAGATCACCCAGTGAATAATGTGGGGGGTGCAACGTACCTTGGCATCTGGTTAATTTATACGAGTTGTGAAAGTTAATATTGTGGACCAAAAATAAAAGAATAAAAAAAGAAAAAAGGGATGGTAGAACAAAAATAAATTAAAGAAAAATGTTAAATTAATGAGGGGTAATTTAAAATATATAAATTTATAGTAAGGATATTTTTGTCTTGGAAAAAATTAATTGTTTGCTTCTGCTTTTGCTTTTTGGAAGAAGCTAGAATATTGTAGCTTCTTCCTAAAAGCAGAAAAACTGCTTCTGCTGCTGCTTGAAAGCACTTCTATGTCTTGGTCAAACACCTCAAATTTCTAAATAAGTACTTTTTTGACAAAAAGGTTTTAACCTCCTAGAAGCTTGGCCAAATAGGCTCGTTATTATTATAATATAATTGTCACGTCCCAAAATCCCACCTTAGGCCGTGATGGCGCCTATCCTTACTTGCTAAGAAAGTCAATTTATAATTCAAAAATATATAGCCAGATTTCTTTAATTACAGAGTCATATTATAAATAAAGACAAAAATAGTTCCAAAACATTAAACATATCTGATACATTCATGACAAGGCCTAAACACGGCCAATACAGTATAACCCCCAAGAATAGGCGGCACAAGTACACCAGCAACTATGGAATAAATACAAGTCTGAATACATGAACAAAGTTGTCTGAAATAATAAAATAGACGAAGAATGGTAAAAGGACAGGGACTCGAAAACTGCGAAATGAATCCATTGAGTGCAGCTCAACCTAAGTCTCTGTGTGTGATGACCCAAAATGTCATCTTTAAATTTAATAAGTAATTCTGTATTCTAAGACCTTGAAAAATACCATTTATTATTCCTCGACTTACGTGCGCAGTCCGTACAATTTTTCAGAAAGTTTTTATGTGAAAAATGGATTAAAATATGAAATAGAGCTTTAAAACTCAACAAAGTTGACTTTGGTCAACATTTTGAGTAAACGGACGTGGATCAATATTTTGACAATTTTGGTAGCTCTGTATCATGATTTGGGACTTGGGCGTATGCCCGGAATAGAATTCCGAGATCCCTAGCCCGAGATATGGAATTTTGATGAAAAATTAAAAGCTTGAAAGCTTAATTATTTTTAAGAAATTACTGATGTTGGATTTATTGACCTCGGGCCCATATTTTGGTTCTGGAGCCCGGTATAGGTCTACTATAATATTTATGACTTGTCTGCCGAATTTGGTGAGAATCGGAGTTGATTTGACGTGATTCGGACGTCCGGTTATAAAAATATAAGTTTTAAAGTTTTCTTAAAAACCTCCTTTGATTTGGTGTCCGATTCGTAGTTCTATGTGTTATTTTGGTGATTTGATCGTGCGAGCAAGTTCGTATGATATTTTAGGACTTGTGTACATGTTTGGTTTGGAGATCCGAGGGCTCGGGTGAGTTTCGGATAGGCTACGGGATGTTTTGGACTTTGAAAATCTGGTATTTTGCTGAAGCAGGTGTTCTGGCATGTCCTTCTTCGCGTTCGTGAAGGTACTCTCGCGAACGCGAAGAGTAAACTGGGCAGCTGAAGTTTTCTTCTTTGCAAATGCGAAGGCTTGGTCGCGAACACAAAGCGATTGGGGCATTACCCATCGCGAACGCGACCAGCTCCTCGCGAACGCGTAGTGTTAGGCACACCTGGGGGAGGGTTGATCATTCCTTCATCGCGAACGCGAGCAATGCCTCGCGAACGCGAAGCCCGGGGGAGGGGGGGAAGCCTTCGCGAATGCGAAGGAGGACTCGCGAACGCGAAAGCCACGTGCTGCTACTCATCGCGAACGCGACAGGCCCTTCGCGAACGCGAAGAAGGCCTGACCCCTGTGACTTAAAACATAATCAAAACGGGATTTTTCCCATTTTTCACAAACCCTCAATTATAACTCGGCTTAGGGGCGATTTCAAAGGAATTTTTCACGATTTCGAACTGGGTAAGTGTTCTTTATCATATAGTGATTGTATTTCATAAATCTAAGCCTATATTCATCATTTATTTCGGATTTAGATGGAAGAAATTGGAATTTTTGTAAAACTTTCCAAAAATGAAAAATTAAAATTTGAAGGTCATTTGATATAGGAATTGGACAAATTTTATATGGTTGAACTCGTATCGGGACGAATATTCGGATTTCGTGAGTTTTTCTAGGATTTGAGACGTGGGTCCCACTGCCGAATATTTTAATGAATTTTAGATTTTTATCCGAAAAATTTATAAATTCATATGGAATTAATTTCTATGATTAGTATTGAATATATCGAATTGTTTGTGAATAAATTTAAAGCTTTCGGAGTTAAATTTAAAAAGAAAAGTTATGGTTGAATAATTGATTGGAAATTGCAAAGCGAGGTAAGTGTCGTGGTTAACCTTGATTTGAGGGAATAGAACCCTTAAAATATTTGTTATGTGAATTGCGTGTGAACGACGTATAGGTGAGGTGACGAGTGTCTATACATCGTCAAATTAATTGTTTGCCTGCTTACTTGAAAAATCATAAATTATTTTAAATTATAAATTAATTATTATAATAATTGTTTCTCTCCCATTCTTTGTCAAATATTAATTCTTGAATTCCTGCATTAATTGTTACATGCTATTTGAATTATGTGTTTTAATAGTTATTTGACATTTAGCATATTAAATATTAAACTGCCTATTTTCTCCCTGATTTCCATAATAATTTGCTATTTCTCATTGTTTGTTTCATGATTAAATCATAATTATTGTATACTTGTTATCTTATAATTTTAAATTAATTGTTATATTTATTGGAAAAATTTCTTCTATAAGAATTGATAAATGAATATGTTGGAAGAGCGGGTTGCACGCCGCAACAGGATTGATTATAATGAATATATTAGAGGATCGGGTTGCACGACGCAACAGACTTATTAAAAGTCTATATCGGAGGATCGGGTTGCACACCGCAACAGACTTATTAAAAGTCCATATTGGAGGATCGGGTTGCACACCGCAACAGACTTATTAAAAGTCCATATTGGAGGATCGGGTTGCATGCCGCAACAGACTTATTTAAAAGTCTATATATACTTGATTGAAATAAATATATGATAGACTTGATTAAAATGAATATATTGTGAGAGCGGGTTGCATGTTGCAACAGAATTGAATGTGAATATATTGTGAGAGCGGGTTGCACGCTGCAACAGAGTTGATGGAAATGACAATTGGTTATGACTGCTGAGTTGGCTTCAATTATTATAAATGAATTACCTGATTTATTTCTATTATTGTTGTTGTTACTAATATTGCGTATAGGTAATGTAAGTGACCCGCCTTAGCCTCGTCACTACTTTGTCGAGGTTAGATTCAGCACTTACCAGTACATGGGGTCAGTTGTACTGATACTACATTCTGCACTTCTTGTGCAGATTTTTGAGTTGGTCCCAGCGGCGTACCATAGACTTGCTCGGATTTCAGCTACTCAGAGGAGACCTGAGGTATAACTGCACGACGTTCGCAGTTCTGAAGTCCTCGTCTACTTTACTTTAGCTGTGTGTTTGTTTTCAGACAGCTTTATTTTATTCAGACCTTTATTTGTATTTATTCTAGAAGCTCATGCACTTGTGACACCAATTCTGGGATGGTATTTAGACATTGTCGCATTTATGGATTATTTCACTATATTTCAAACTTTGCTTCCGCTTTTGTTTCCTTGATTTTTAATAATGTAAGGATTGTTTAAAAATTGGTTAATATTATTCTAACGTTGGCTTGCCTAGCAATTAAAATGTTAAGCGCCATCACGGTCCGAAGGTGGGAATTTCGGATCGTGACAGTTGGTATCAGAGCACTAGGTTACATAGGTCTCACGAGTCACGAGCAAGCTTACTAGAGTCTGAAGGATCGGTACGGAGACGTCTGTACTTATCTCTCAGAGGCTATGATGTTTAGGAACAATATCACTTCTTTCTTATTCTGTCGTGCGATTTTATTCTATCATCTATGATTGAACCATTTTACTCTTATTCTCTCGCAGATGATGAGAACACATATTACCTATATCGATGGACGGGGACCAGAACCCCCGGTGAAAACTATGGTCAGGGGTAGAGGTCGAGGCCGAGGTCGCGCTAGAGGCCGAGGCAGAGACCGAGGCAGAGGCCGAGGTAGAGCTCAGTCCAGAGCTCGAGCAGCTGCACCTGTTGTAGAACCTCAGGTGGACCTTCAGGAGGAGGTCCCAGTTCAGAATGTACCAGTTAGACCAGTTCAGGTCCCGGAAGGATTCATAGCCACTCCAGTGCTTCAGGATGCTCTAGTCTGATTGGTGAGTCTTATGGAGGGTGTGTCTTAGAATGGTACATTTCCAGTGGCACCAGCCGTCTCACAGGCTGGGGGAGGAGCACAAACTCCTACTACTCCCGCTCTGGAGCAGATGGCTCCCCAGAATCAGGCTCCAGCTGCCCCTCCAGTTAGGATAGTTCAGCCAGTTGTTGTGGCCCAGATCGGTGATAGGCCCACTATGTCTTTTGAGACCTTATTGAGACTGGATAAGTTCACTAAGCTCTTTTCAGTTCACTTCAGTGGTACACCTTCTGAGGACCCACAAGATTATCTTGAATGCTGCCATGAGATGTTGCGGAACATGGGTATAATTGAGACCAATGGAGTTGATTTTGCTGTATTCCATATGACGGGTTCCACCAAGAGGTGGTGGAGATATTATACATTGACCCGACCAGTCGGATCACCTGCACTTACTTGGGAGCAGTTCTCTCAGCTATTTCTGGAGAAATTCCTCCCTATCACACTGAGAGAGGAATTCTGCAAGCAATTTGAGCGTCTACAGCAGGGCAGTATGATTGTTACTCAGTATGAGTCCCGTTTTGTGGATTTGGCCTGTCATGCTCTCCTTTTAATACCTACAGAGGAGAGAGATTGAGGAGGTTTATTAAGGGACTCACTCACCCTATCAGACTTCAGATGGCCAAAGAAATCGGAAGTGAGATTTCTTTTCAGGTGGTTGCTAATGTCACCAGGAGGATTGAGATGGTTCTTGCACAGGAGAGAGGGCAGAGGTCTTATAAGAGGCCTCGTCAGTTTGGTGGTTTCAGTGGTGCCTCGTCTGGAGGCAAGGGTAATTTTGGTAGGGGTCATCCTCCCAGACCATTTCATTCAGCACTTCATACATCTCCCGGTGCTTCAGGGAGTCATGGTCCTATTATGCCTTACTCTGGGCAGCCAGTATTCAGTGTACATTCAGCTCCTATTAGTGCACCACCACTCCAAAGTTACTATAGTGGTTATCCGGACCATTTGGGTCAGCTTCAGCTTCAGCAGCCATGGCATCAAGATGGGTGTTATGAGTGTGGGAACATAGGTCACATCAGGAGGTATTGCCCTAGATTGGCGAGTAACAGATCTCGGCAGGATTCTCGTGCCATCATACCGGCACCGGTTGCTTCACTGCCTGCTCAGCTAGTTAGAGGTAGGGGTCAGGAAGCTAGAGGTGGAGGTCAGGCCATTAGAGGTGGAGGTCAGGCCATTAGAGGTGGAGGTCAGACCGTTAGAGGGGGAGGCCAGCCAGTTAGAGGTCGTCCCAGAGATGCAGTTCAGAATGGTAGGGCCCAGCCCCGATTTTATGCTTTTCCAGCTAGGCCTGAGGCCGAGTCATCTGATGCTGTGATCACAGGTATTATTCCAGTTTGCCATAGAGATGCTTCAGTTCTATTTGATCCAGGATCTACTTATTCCTATGTGTCCTCCTATTTTGCTTCATATTTGGTTATGCCTTGTGATTCTCTGAGTGCTTCTGTGTGTGTATCTACACTGGTGGGAGACTCTGTTGTAGTAGATCATGTTTATCGTTCGTGTGTGGTTACTATTGGTAATCTGAGACTAGTGTTGATCTTCTACTTCTTGATATGGTAGATTTTGATGTCATCTTGGGTATGGATTGGCTGTCTCCTTATCATGCTATATTGGACTGTCATGCCAAGACAGTGACCCTAGCTATGCCGGGGTTACCTCGGTTAGAGTGGAAAGAAACTCCTGGCCATTCTGCCAGCAAGGTTATTTCTTATATGAAAGCTCGGCGTATGGTAGAGAAAGGGTGTCTATCCTATTTGGCTTATATTCGCGATCCCAGTGCGGATGTCCCTTCTATGGACTCAGTACCAGTTGTTCGTGAATTTTCAGAAGTACTTCCTGCAGATCTGCCGGGGATGCCACCCGACAGAGATATTGATTTCTGTATTGATTTGGCTCCGAGCACTCAGCCCATTTCTATTCCACCATACCGTATGGCCCCGCCAGAGTTGAAAGGATTGAAAGAGCAGTTACAAGACTTGCTTGATCAGGGATTCATTAGACCCAGTGTCACGCCCTGAGGTGCACCAGTATTATTTGTAAAGAAGAAAGATGGCTCTATGCGGATGTATATAGACTATCGGCAGTTGAACAAGGTTACTATCAAAAACAAATATCCGCTGCCAAGAATTGATGACTTATTTGATCAGCTTCAGGGTGCCAAGGTATTTTTGAAGATCGATTTGAGGTCTGGTTACCATCAATTGAAGATTAGGGCATTTGATGTCCCTAAAACAGCTTTTCGAACTCAACATGGGCATTACAAATTCCTAGTGATGTCATTTGGGTTGACAAATGCCCTAGCAGCATTTATGGATTTGATGAATCGGGTGTTCAAGCCTTATTTGGACTCTTTTGTGGTTGTATTCATTGATGATATCTTAATTTACTCCAGCAGTCAAAAGGAGCATGAGCAGCATCTTCGAAGTGTGCTTCACACTTTGAAGAATAATCAGTTATATGCCAGGTTTTCAAAATGTGAGTTTTGGTTAGACTCAGTTGCCTTTTTGGGGCATGTTGTATCGGCAGAAGGCATAAAGGTGGATCCTAAGAAGATTGAGGCTGTTCAGAATTGGCCTAGACCTACTTTAGTTATAGAGATCCGGAGTTTCCTGGGTTTAGCAAGTTATTATCGTCGGTTCGTGGAAGGGTTTTCATCTATAGCAAGCCTATTGACCAGACTGACCTAGAAAGGTGTCCCATTCAAATGGTCAGACGAGTGTGAGTTGAGCTTTCAGAAGCTCAAGACCGCTTTGACTACGGCGCCAGTGTTGGTATTACCCACAGGTTTAGGATCGTATACGGTATATTATGACACATCTCACATTGGGATTGGTGCAGTATTAATGCAAGATGGCAAGGTAATTGCATATGCATCGCGAAAGTTGAAAGTTCACGAGAAAAATTATCCTGTTCATGACTTAGAATTGGCAGCCATTGTTCATGCGCTGAAGATTTGGAGGCATTACCTCTACGGTGTCTCGTGAGAGGTATTTACTGATCATCGTAGCCTTCAGTATCGGTTCAAACAAAAAGATCTTAATTTGAGGCAGAGAAGATGGTTGGAGTTGTTGAAAGACTATGATATCACCATTTTGTATCACCCCAGAAAGGCCAATGTGGTGGCCGATGCTTTGAGTAGAAAGGCTGTGAGTATGGGCAGTCTTGCGTATATTCCGGTTGGTGAGAGGCCATTAGCTGCAGATGTTCAGACTTTGGCTAATCAGTTCGTGAGGTTAGATATTTCAGAACCCAGTCGGGTTCTAGCTTGCACAGTCGCTCGGTCTTCTTTATATGAGTGCATCAGAGATAGGCAGTATGATGATCCTTATTTACATGTCCTTAAGGACACGGTGTGGCAAGGTGATGTAAAATAGGTTGTTGTGGGGGAAGATGGGGTTCTGCGAATGCAGGGTCGTATTTGTGTGCCTAATGTGGATGGGCTTCGTGAATTGATTCTTGAAGAAGCACACAGTTCCAGGTATTCTATTCATCCAGGTACGGCCAAAATGTATCAAGATTTGCGGCAACATTATTGGTGGAGGAGAATGAAAAAGGATATAGTTGCACATGTAGCTTGGTGTCTAAATTGTCAGCAAGTTAAGTACGAGCATTAGAGACCTGGTGGTTTGCTTCAGAAGTTAGAAATTCCTGAGTGGAAGTGGGAGCGTATCACTATGGATTTTGTTGTTGGGCTCCCACGGACTCAGAGAAAAATTGACACAGTTTGGGTCATTGTGAACAGGTTGACCAAGTTAGCCCATTTCATTCCAGTGGCAGTTACCTATTCTTCAGAGAGGTTAACTGAAATTTACATTCGTGAGATTGTCCGCCTTCACGGTGTGCCCGTGTCTCTTATTTCAGATCGAGGTACACAGTTTACCTCACATTTCTGGAGGGCTGTACAGCGTGAGTTAGGCACCCGGGTAAAGTTGAGTACAGCATTTCATCCACAGACAGACGGACAGTCAGAGCGCACTATTCAAATATTGGAAGATATGCTTCGCGCTTGTGTTATAGACTTTGGAGGTTCTTGGGATCATTTCTTACCACTTGTGGAGTTTGCTTATATTAATATCTACCAGTCGAGCATTCAGATGGCTCCATATGAGGCATTATAAATAAGGCGATGCCGATCGCCAGTTGGTTGGTTTGAACCGGGAGAGGCTCGGTTGTTGGGTACCGATTTGTTACAGGATGCCTTGGATAAGGTCAAGATTATTCAGGATCGACTTCCCACAGATCAGTCTAGGCAAAAGAGTTATGCCGAACGTAAAGTTCGTGATATTGCATTCATGGTTGGAGAACGAATATTGCTCCGGGTTTCACCTATGAAAGGTGTAATGAGGTTCGGAAAGAAGGGCAAGTTGAGCCCTAGGCATATCGGACCCTTTGAAATTCTTGAAAGGGTGGGTAAAATAGCCTACAGGCTTGCATTACCACCTAGTTTATCAGTGGTGCATCCGGTGTTCCATGTGTCTATGCTTCGAAAATATCATGGTGATCCGTCCCATGTGTTGGATTTCAGCTTAGTCCAATTGAACAAAGATTTGACTTACGAGGAGGAGCCGGTGGCTATTCTAGCCCAGCAGGTCCGACAGTTGAGGTCAAAGAGTTATCCTTCAGTTCGGGTGTAATGGAGAGGTCAGCCGGTAGAGGCATCTACCTGGGAGTCCGAGTCGGACATGCGGAGTAAATATCCACACTTATTCACCAGCTCAGGTACCTTTTTTTCTAACTCCGCTCGAGGACGAACGGTTGTTTTAGAGGTGGAGAATGTGATGACCCAAAATATCATCTTTAAATTTAACAAGTAATTCTGTATTCTAAGACCTCAAAAAGTACCATTTATCATTCCTCGACTTGCGCGCACAATCCATATAATTTTTCGGAAAGTTTTTATGTGAAAAATGGATTAAAATATGAAATAGAGCTTTAAAACTCAATTAAGTTGACTTTGGTAAACATTTTGAGTAAATGGATCCGGATCAATATTTTGACAATTCCGGTAGGTCCGTATCGTGATTTGGGACTTAGGCGTAGGCCCGGAATCGAATTTTGAGGTCCCTAGCCCGAGATATGGAATTTTGATGAAAAATTAAAAGCTTGAAAGCTTAATGATTTCTAAGAAGTTACTGATGCTGGATTTATTGACCTCGGGCCCGTATTTTAGTTCCAATGCCCGGTATAGGTCCACTATAATATTTATGACTTGTCTGCCAAATTTGGTGAGAATCGAAGTTGATTTGACATGATTTGGACGTCCGGTTGTAAAAATATAAGTTCTAAAGTTTTCTTGAAAACTTCCTTTGATTTGGTGTCTGATTCATAGTTCTAGGTGTTATTTTGATGATTTGATCACGCGAGCAAGTTCGTATGATATTTTAGGACTTGTGTGCATGTTTGGTTTGGAGCTCCGAGGGCTCGGGTGAGATTCGGATAGGCTACGGGATGTTTTGGACTTTGCAAATCTAGTATTTAGCTACAGCAGGTGTTCTGGCATGTCCTTCTTCGCGTTCGCGAAGGTACTCTCGCGAACGAGAAGAGTAAACTGGGCAGCTGAAGTTTTTTTCTTCGCGAACGCGAAGGCTTGGTCGTGAATGCAAAGCGATGGGGGCATTACCCTTCGCGAACGCGACCAGCTCCTCGCGAACGCGTAGTGTTAGGCACACCTGGGAGAGGGTTGATCATTCCTTCATCGCGAATGCGAGCAAGGCCTCGCGAACGCGAAGGCCAGGGGAGGAAAGCCTTCGTGAACATGAAGGAGGACTCGCGAATGCAAAAGCCAGGATCTGCTACTCATCGCGAACGCGACAGGCCCTTCCCGAACGCGAAGAAGGCCTGGCCTCTGTGACTTAAAACAGAACCAAAACGGGATTTTTCCCATTTTTTACAAACCCTCAATTATAACTGGGCTTAGGGGCGATTTCAAAGGAGTTTTTTACGATTTCGAACTGGCTAAGTGTTCTTTATCATATAGTAATTGTATTTCATAAATCTAAGCCTATATTCATCATTTATTTCGGATTTAGATGGAAGAAATTAGAATTTTTGTAAAACTTTCCAAAAACGAAAAATTAAGATTTGAAGGTCCATTTGATATCGGAATTGGACAAATTTTGTATGGTTGAACTCGTATCGAGACGAATATTCGGATTTCGTGAGTTTTTCTAGGATTTGAGACGTGGGTCCCACTGCCGAATATTTTAATAAATTTCGGATTTTTATCCGAAAAATTTGTAAATTCATATGGAATTAATTCCTATGATTAGTATTAAATATATCGAATTATTTGTGAATAGATTTGAAGCTTTCGGAGTCAAATTTAAAAGGAAAAGTTGTGGTTGAATAATTGATTGGAAATTGCAAAGCGAGGTAAGTGTCGTGGTGAACCTTGATTTGAGGGAATAGAACCATTAAATTATTTGTTATGTGAATTGTATGTGAACGACGTATAGGCGAGGTGACGAGTGTCTATACGTCGTCAAATTAATTGTTTGCCTGCTTACTTGAAAAATCATAAATTATTTTAAATCATGAATTAATTATTATAATAATTATTTCTCTCCTATTCTTTGTCAAATATTAATTCTTAAATTCCTGCATTAATTGTTACATGCTATTTGAATTATGTGTTTTAATTGTTATTTGACATTTAGCATATTAAATATTAAACTGCCTATTTTTTCTCTGATTTCCATAATAATTTACCATTTTTTATTGTTTGTTTCATGATTAAATCATAATTATTGTATGCGTGTTGTCTTATAATTTTAAATTAATTGTTATATTTATTGGGAAACTTTCTTCTATAAGAATTGGTAAATGAATATGTTGGAGGAGCGGGTTGCACGTTGCAACAGGATTGATTATAATGAATATATTGGAGGATCGGGTTGCACGCCGCAACAGATTTATTAAAAGTCCATATTAGAGGATCGGGTTGCACGCCGCAACAGACTTATTAAAAGTCCATATTGGAGGATCGGGTTGCACGCCACAACAGACTTATTTAAAAGTCTATATATACTTGATTGAAATAAATATATGACAGACTTGATTAAAATGAATATATTGTGAGAGCGGGTTGCACGCTGCAACAGAATTGAATGTGAATATATTGTAAGAGCGGGTTGCACGCTGCAACAGAATTGATGGAAATGACAATTGGTTATGGCTGCTGAGCTGGCTTCAATTTTATAAATGAATTTTCTGATTTATTTCTATTATTGTTGTTGTTACTAATATTGCGTACAGGTAATGTAAGTGACCCACCTTAGCCTCGTCACTACTTTGTCGAGGTTAGGCTCAGCACTTACCAGTACATGGGGTCAGTAGTACTGATACTACACTCTGCACTTCTTGTGCAGATTTTGGAGTTGGTCCCAGCGGCGTACCATAGACTTGCTCGGATTTTAGCTACTCAGAGTAGACTTGAGGTATAACTGCACGGCGTTCGCAGTTCTGAAGTCCCCGTCTACTTTACTTTAGCTGTGTGTTTGTTTCCAGACAGCTTTATTTTATTCAGACCTTTATTTGTATTTATTCTAGAAGCTCGTGCACTTGTGACACTAATTCTGCGATGGTATTTAGACACCGTTGCATTTATGGATTATTTCACTATATTTCAAACTTTGTTTCCGCTTTTGTTTCCTTGATTATTAATAATGTAAGGATTGTTTAAAAATTAGTTAATATTATTCTAATATTGGGTTGCCTAGCAAGTGAAATATTATGCGCCATCACGGTCCAAAGGTGGAAATTTCGGGTCGTGACACTGTGCAATGCCTATGTACAATCAAGAGGCTCCACTAGGACCAAGCTGAGGATCTGCAAAAAAAAGATATGCAGAAGCGTAATATAAGTACACCATAATCGGTACCCAGTTAGTATCAAGTTTAACCTCAAAGAAGTAGTAGAGAGGCTATAGGCATCAAGATACTTACAACAAGGATATAAATAACAAAGCTTAGAACTGAAACAGTAAATAATCTCATGAATAACAAGAATCAAAAATATCAACAGTCGAAAGATATAAAGAATGCTTTTACAAGTCAACAAATAATCACAATGCTGCTCAAATATAACATTTAAAGAACACATGCTACAATCAACGGAGTCGAGACTCCAGACTAGCATATATAGATGTCATGTAATAATTAGCATCTAAATGAATGCTCCTTAATGATTCAAGAATATCTATAAGTAATAATCCGGCCGGTCGTTTTGTATATTGCAGCATTATTTTCCTATTTATTGCCTCTTCTATTTTCATTTGTGGTTATGTGACTTGCCAGGGTGGTTGCATTGGTTTCGGGGAAGTTTCGAGGTGAATTGGGACACTTAATCCCAAAGTTGGAAGTTTAAGTTGAAAGAGATGAACAGAGTTTGACATGTGTGTAGACGACTCCGGAATGAAGTTTTTGTGGTTCCAATAATTTCGTATAGTGATTTTTGACTTAGGCGTATGTCCGAACATTGATTCGGGGGTCTGTAGGTTGATTTGGTATTTTTTTGGCGAAAGTTGGAAAGTTAAAGGCTTGGAAGGTTGACAGGTTTGACCGAGAGTTGACTTTATTAATATCGGGCTAGGATTGAGATTTCGGGAGTTGGTATTGGTCCGCTGTGTCATTTGGGACTATCATGAAAAATTTGAGGTCATTCGTAGTTGCTTAGGCTTGTTTGCCATTAGTTTTGAATTTGGAAATGTTCATTGGTTCATTAGGCATGAATTGGGGTGTGATTTGGAGTTTTGATATTGTTTGGTGTGATTTAAGACCTCAAGTAGGTTTGTGTTGTGTTTTTAGATTGGTTGGTGTGATTGAACGGGGTCTCGGGGGCCTCGGGTGTGTTTCAGATAGGTTTCATACCATTCCTCTAAGTTTTGGATTTTTGTCAGCTGATGTCTGGTTTCCTTATTCGCAATCACATAGAGAAAGTCGCGATCGCGTAGCTCTATTTGGTGGCAGGTGAGATTTGTACATCGTGTTCGCGAATATAGGCACGCGTTGGCAGAGCTTGAGGGAGGTTGTTCATCGCGAACGCGAAGGGAAAGCCGCGTTCGCGTAGAAGGTAAGTAAGGCTGAGGGGTGGCACACGTTTGTTCATCGCGGTTGCGAGGGTTGGACTGCAATCACGTAGCTCTGAGCGGGTGGTCATCACGATCGCGACTGGAGTGTCGCATTCGCATAAGAAGTTCTGGCAGCTGGCAATTTTGTTCTTCGTGATCACAACTCTATTTCCACGATCGCGATGCACAATACCTGGGCAGACTATATAGTACTCTATTTCAACGTTTAGGTTCATTTTAACATATTTTGAGTTGTAGAGCTCGATTTTAGACAATTTTGGAGGGAATTTTCACGATTTAGATCGAGGTAAGTGTTTTTAACTCGGATTTGTCCATTATTCATGATTCCATCTTTGTTTTTATCATTTAATTAGTGATTTGAATTGGAGAAATTGGGGAATTTTGTAAAAACTTTCCAAAAGTATAAAATGAGGATTTGAAGGTCGATTTGAAGTCGGAATTGGATAATTTTGGTATGGTTGGACTCATATCGAAATGGGTATTCAAAATTAGTGAGTTTGGCCGAGTTTCGAGGTGGGGGCCCGGGGTAGACTTTTAGAGTTGACTTCTTGATTTTTGTTAAAGATTGAATCTTTATTATCCGGCATTGCTTCCTACGACTTTTATTTATGATATTAAGTTATCTTGGCTAGATTCGAACTGTCCAGAATTGGATTTGCATGGGAAAGGCTTATTTGTGGATTGATTAACTTGTTTGAGGTAAGTATCTTATCTAACTTTGTGAAAAACTACCCCTTAGGATTTTGGGTTGTTTGTACTATTTGAATGAGCACCAATGGCCATTGTAGCACAACAAAACCAAATGGAAAAGGGGCCTCCACGTCCACAGGAGAAGGGACACCAACAGCCATGAAAAAGCTCCTCGAAGCATGGTTGACCGATACATTAGTAAGTGTGCTCAACAAACATGCTCCATGCACGACCATAGAGACCACAAGAACCCACACGGTACAATGAGCAGTCGAACAGGGTGACCAACCAGACCCTCCAAAACTAGGTATAACTCACAATATTACTAACAATGCAGGTGATAGCGTCATCGCCATTGTTCTGAAGAGGATGGAAGAAATGGAGAATGAAAACAAAATGTTCCGAGATCAAATGAAAGAACAACAAGAACGAGTCGACAAGATAGTGAGAAAGCAGCCACATATGCCATACCAAAGACCTTTAAAATGCCGCCGTATCTCAGGGTATATGACAGAACGACCGACTCCGAAGATCACATGACTCATTACATCACCGTCGTGAAGGGAAACGACCTCACCAAGGAACAAATGTCCTCTATTTTGCTGAAGAAATTTGGAGAAACCCTCACGGGAGGGGAATTAACATGGTATTCACAGCTACCAGTTAGTTCCATAGAAACCTTCGAAGAAATGGCCGATAAGTTCATGACGGCGCATGTTGGGGCCAAGAAATCCAAAAGAAGAGTAAACGACATCTTCACCATCAAGCAGTCCTTAGGAGAGGGACTTCCTCGCCCGATTCAACAAGGTAAGGATGACCCTACCAAATGTGTCCGAAGGGATGGCAGTCGTAGCCTTTGAGAATAGGTTGAGTAGAGAGGGTTCAAGAGCGACCAGAAAATTGCTGAGTCGGTTAATGAAGTACCCCCAACCACTTGGGATGAAATCCATAATGCTTACTGCGTTGAAGTCTGAGCAGATGATGACGATCTTAATGGACCGAATCGATGGCTCGTCTCGGTACAAGGCGAGCCTAGGAAAGAACAAAAAGATAACATAAGGAGAGATCACCCGGTCTCACGACCAAACAGGGAATGACATCAGCCATAGTTAGCTAAAAACTCTGCCACAACATTGCCCTTCCTAAGGACACGGTGGAAGATCACATTAAACTGATCCCTTATCTCCTTAATCCTCTTCACTTCTGCCACAATGCACTAAGGGGGATCCCATTCTCCTTCTATGATACTCTTCGTGACTAAGGAATCAGTTTCAATTATGAGAGGATGTAACTCCTTTTCCACACAATATACCACTCATTTGTCTATAGCCCTTACTTCAGCTACAATATTGGTTGTCTCCTCCATAATTTGTGCCCTTGTATACACCAAATCTCCAACACTGTCTCTAACACAAATGCCAAATAAGATTGGCCCTGGATTGCCCCTTGAAGCTTCATCAGTGTTACACTTGTACAATCCCACATGAGGCACTTTCCAGTTTACTCTTCTAGTCAAAATAACAGGCTTATATCCTTCAAAAACCTTGATCATGTCCGGCCACAAGAAAGGGCTATGAGTTAGCCAAGGATATCTCACCTTTGACAAGTAGTAAAGTGTATTATTGACTTAATGAATTACTGTATTACATAACATTGCTTCACCATTTCTAAATTCATTCCTCCTCTTCTACAAATCCCAAGTAATAATGGATAGAACTACCTGATATACGGGTTTTTGTTTTGGACAACATTAACCATTCCACCAAGATCTAATGACTTGATGAACCTGTACCAGCTATACATTAATCCCCGCTGCACCAAATTTTACTAATAGAAAATCTAACATGTTCCTAAAGGTATTAGGTTTACATGCTAACATGTAGTATTATATATCTACTCCGCATGTCTGACTCGGACTCCCAGATAGATGCTTCTACCTGCTGACCTATCCATTGCACCCGAACTGAAGGATAACTCTTAGACCTCAACTGTCGGACCTGCCAGGCTAGAATAGCTACCGGCTCCTCTTCATAAGTTAAATCTTTGTCCAATTGGACCGAGCTGAAATCTAATACATGAGACGATCACCATGATATTTTTGGAGCATCGACACATGGAGCACTGGATGAACTGCTAATAAACTAGGTGGTAGTGCAAGCTTGTAGGCTACTTCCCCACCCTTTCAAGAATTTCAAAGGGTCCAATATACCTAGGGCTCAACTTGCCCTTCTTTTCGAATCTCATTACACTTTTCATAGGTGAAACCCGGAGCAATAGTCTTTCTCCAACCATGAATACAATATCACGAACTTTACGGTCGGTATAACTCTTTTGCCTAGACTGAGCTGTGTGAAGTCGATCCTGAGTAATCTTGACCATTTCTAAGGCATCCTGTACCAAATCGGTACCCAACAACTGAGTCTCTCCCTGTTCAAACCAGCCAACTGGCAAACGACATCGCCTCCCGTATAATGGTTCATATGGAGCCATATGAATGCTCGACTGGTAGCTGTTATTATAGGCAAACTCTGTAAGTGGCAAGAACTAATCCCAAGAACCTCCAAAGTCTATATTACAAGCGCGAAGTATATCTTCCAATATCTGAATAGTGCGCTATGACTGTCCGTCTGTCTGTGGATAAAATATTGTACTTAACAAAGTGTCTTGACTATTTCTACTAAGATTTATTGACCAAGTAAGTCAATAACATAGCAATTGAAGGGATGTCACTCTTAAGTAAAAGGTATGAAGGTTGGCTTGGGATGTTAGCGGGCGTTTATTTTTTTTATATTTCTTAAATTGATATTTAATTTAATGAGAAGGACATTTAGGTAATTTAACTTTCTAGTTTTAGGGTTTTCACTTTTAATATAACTAGTTTCTCGACACGTGTGTTGCACGTGTATGCCGAATCATGTAGTACATAGTTTTATAAATATACTATTAATATTATTTAAATAAAACTTTAAGTAAAGAATAAAGTACAAGTTTTTATGAATCGTGATCAATGAGGATCAATATATAATGAATTAATTATTTGTCAATGTCAAGACAATTGGATATTGTTTAAACCTAAGAACATGAACAATCACAATGTAATTAGATACAGTGTATTTCATCTAATAGGTCCTGATAATATATGCAAGCCATAACTTCTACTGCAAATAGTATTATTAATATACACTTGCTTCTGGATATATGTGCGTGACAGAGGACTTGTGGTACCTAATACCCGCCTATCCTCCTCATCTTTGAAACCCGTGTGAAGAGAAAGTAGGCAAAAAAGAATGAGGTCCTC
This sequence comes from Nicotiana tomentosiformis, assembly GCF_000390325.3. NCBI lineage: Eukaryota > Viridiplantae > Streptophyta > Magnoliopsida > Solanales > Solanaceae > Nicotiana > Nicotiana tomentosiformis. The sequence goes on from NC_090818.1 coordinate 85,117,764, forward strand.
ATACGGAGTCATCACTTACTTGAGCAGTGCGAGAGGCTGGGAAATATGTCAAATATATAAAATTTGACTTTATGCGGGGTAAAATATACATTACCAATTTTAGAGATATGTTGCTTTTTGAATTGTTGGATTGAATAGCACACTAATGAGAAATAGTGATTGTCCAAACGTTCCTAGTTAGAAAGAAATAAAACAATTAGAATAATCAATTTCAATCCATTAAATTTGACATATACGTACATAACATTATTGGAATAATATCTTGTAAATTGAAACTCTAACACTCAAAAAGTCAAGGATTGATTTATCATGGTTCATTCTTTCAAGAATTTTACCATCATTATCAACAAATTCTTCCCTAAGGTAACAATAATAAATTACATCAACTTATTTATATAGTACATCAAATTAACATTTTGTTATGAAAGCTTGTGCAAGTGTAATTTACCTTTAATTTATAACTTTTATTCCCTCCGTTTTAATTTAAATGACACACTTTCCTTATTAATCCGTTCAAAAAAAATGATACATTTCTATATTTAGAAACAATTTAACTTTAAATTTTTTATTTTACTCACTTTACCCTTTATGAGAAGCTTTTATAGCCACACAAATATTATGGCCCCACTAAATTTTTGCCCCTCAAACTTTTGGCACCACGTATTTCAGTTCTAAGTTCTAACTTCTACGCAGTTGTGCATAAGGAATATAAAGGACGCTACTAACTTGGATAAAAAGAAACCTACTTTTGACAAGCACTTTGTATACAATGTGGCCTATGTACCCCTTATAATATGTTAACTAATAAAGAAAAGAACGATAATTATCGATGATCAATAAATTATTATTAATGATTGAATTATATCGGAGTGATTTTTAATTATAAAAGAACTTAACTTAAATTGCATCATCTATTGATCTAATAATTGCACACACAAGTATTATATTATCACGACCCGAAATTCTCATTTTCGGACCGTGATGGCGCCTAACATTTCATTTGCTAGGCAAGCCAACGTTAAAATAATATTAACCAATTTTTAAATAATTTTTAAATCATTAATAATCAAGGAAACAAATGCGAAAGCAAAGTTTGAAATATAGTGAAATAATCCATAAAAATAACGGTGTCTAAATACCATCCCAGAATTGGTGTCACAAGTGCACGAGCTTCTAGAATAAATACAAATAAAGGTTTGAATAAAATAAAGTTGTCTAAAAATAAATACACAGCTAAAGTAAAATAGACGGGGATTTCAGAACTGCGGACGCCATGCAATTATACCTCAAGTCTCCTCCGAATAGCTGAAATCCGAGCAAGTCTATGGTACGCCGCTGGGACCAACTCCAAAATCTGCACAAGAAGTGCAGAGTATAGTATCAGTACAACCGACCCCATGTACTGGTAAGTGTTGAGCCTAACCTCGACGAAGTAGTGACGAGGCTAAGGCGGTTCACTTACATTAACCTGTACGCAATATTAATGACAACAACAAATAATAGAAATAAAACAGGTAACTCATTTATAATAATTTAAGCCGACTCAGCAGTCATAATCCATTATCATTTCAACCAATTCTCTTGCAGCGTGCAACCCGCTCTCACAATATATTCACATTCATTTCTGTTGCAGCGTGCAACCCGCTCTCACAATATATTCCTTTTAATCAAGTCTGTCATATATTTATTTCAATCAAGTATATATATAGACTTTTAATAAGTCTGTTGCGGCGTGCAATCCGATCCCCCAATATTGACTTTTAATAAGTCTTTTAGGGCGTGCAATCTGATCCCCCAATATTGACCTTTAATAAGTCTATTGCGGCGCGCAACCCGATCCTCCAATATAAAATTTTTAATAAGTGTGTTGCGACGTGCAACCCAATCATCCAATATGGACTTTTTAATAAGTTTGTTGCGGCGTGCAACCCGATCCTCCAATATGTCCATTTACCAATTTTTATAGAAGAAATTTTTCCAATAAATACAACAATTAATATAAAATTATAAGACAACAAGCATACAATAATTATGATTTAATTATGAAATAAACAATGATAAATAGCAAATTATTATAGAAATCAGGGAGAACATAGGCAGTTTAATATTTAATATGCTAAATATCAAATAACAATTAAAACACATAATTCAAATAGCATGTAACAATTAATGCAGGGATTCAAAAATTAATATTTGACAAAGAATAGGAGAGAAATAATTATTATAATAATTAATTTATAATTTAAAATAATTTATGATTTTTCAAGTAAGCAGGCAAACAATTAATTTGACGACGTATAGACACTCGTCACCTCGCCTATACGCCGTTCACATGCAATTCACATAACAAATAATTTAAGGGTTCTTTTCCCCCAAGTCAAGGTTAACCACGACACTTACCTCGCTTTGCAAATTCCAACCAATTACTCAATCACAGCTTTTTCTTTTAATTTTGTCTCCGAAAGCTTCAAATCTATTCACAAACAATTCGATATATTCAATACTAATCATAGGAATTAATTCCATATGAATTTACAAATTTTTCGGATAAAAATCCAAAATTTATTAAAATATTCGGCAGTGGGACCCACATCTCAAATCCCAGAAAAACTAGCAAAATCCGAACACCCGTTCCGCTACGAGTTCAACAATACAAAAATTGTCCAATTCCGATATAAAATGGACCTTCAAATCTTAATTTTTCAGTTTTGAAAGATTTTATAAAAAGTCCAATTTCTTCCATCTAAATCCAAAATAAATGATGAATATAGATATGGATTTATGAAATATAATCACTTTTGGTTAAAGAACACTTACCCAATTCAAAGTCGTGAAAATCCCCCTTGAAATCGCCCAAATCCGAGACTTGAACTCAAAAATGAGTAAAAATGGCTAAGACCCAATTTTATGTATTCCGCCCAGCATTTTTACATCTGCGGGCTATATTTTCGCACCTGCGTCCTCGCATTTGCGAGACAAAGCTCGCATTTACGGAACATGGCAGCTTGTCTAGTGGCCGCATCTGCGCCCAAAATGTCACACATGCGACATTGCAGAAGCGCACTAGTGACCGCAGAAGCGGTCTTCTTCGCAGAAGCGGCTCGTCCATCGCGGATGCAGTTTCGCACCTGCGCTCATTTCTCCATAGAAGCGGAGCTCGGCAAGGCTGACCAAAGTCACAGAAGCGATTGGAATTCCGCAGGAGCGACCATGCACCTGCGCACAAAATGTCGTAGGTGCGACACACCAGAACCAGCACTGGGCAGCAGGTTTCAATTGCTCTGTGGCTCGTTTGAAACTCATCCGAGCCACTCATGACCTCGTCCGAATATTTCAACAAGTCCATAAACATAATACGGACATACTCGGGGTTTCACTTCACGTCAAACAACATCAAAATTACAAATCACACCCCGATTCGAACTTTGAGTTTTAAACTTTTCAATTTGCAAATCTCGTGCCAAAACATATTAAATGAATCCGGAATGACTTCAAATTTATAAATGACATAACGGAGTTGTTCAAATTTCCAGAATCAGATTCTGCCTTTGATATCAAAAAGTCAACCCCGTGATCAAACTTGGAATTCTTTAGCCTTTAAATTGCTAGTTTTCGTTAAATGGTCATAACTTGAGCTATGGACCTCCAAATTAAATTTCGGGCATACGCTCAAATCCCAAATTACGATACGGAGCTACCGGAACTGTCAAAATACTGATCCGGGTCCGTTTGCTAAAAACGTTGACCAAAGTCCACTCAGTTGAGTTTTAAAACTTTATTTCACATTTTAATCCATTTTTTACATGAAAACTTTCCGGAAAATACGGAGTATGCACGCAAGTCGAGGAATGATAAATGGTACTTTTCGAAGTTTTAGAACTCAAAATTACTTATTAAATTTAAAGATGACATTTTGGGTCATCACATTGATGAAAATTTTGACATTAATATCTGAGAACTTTCTTTGACCTTTTTCGATTCTAATCCAATCAATTCAACAGTGTAAGGTGAAGCAGTCAATTTAAAGGAAGGCCTTTAAATTCTAAAATATTGTACTTTTCCTGCGCTTCTAAAAGTGAACGACAAAGAAAAAATAGTTATTCTTGAACTTAATATTGTACAATAGGATAAATTTTAACTATCTATAAAAAGAGAACAAAACCTTAATCTCTTCAAAATAATATTATAAGAAGTAACATAATTGTCAAATGAAATACACATAAGAAGCACATAAATTTAAATGCCGTATTAAACTTACAGTATACTATAGCGGAAGTTGGCTTGATAAAGGAACGCTGAGGAGAGTAGCCGATGGTGAAACACTAACATCAAGTGCAAAAGAAAGAAAAACTGAAAGCAGAAGATGAATGTTTGAAGTGGGTAAAAAATTACTTAAAAGATAGGTTTGGTTAACAAATGATTGTGACTGTTACGAAGCAGTGTGAACCGTTGGGACTTTTAATATTCTTCGGCAGAAGAACATTGCTCTTTCCACGTATGTAGTCTTTGTCTACTTGTAGTTTTTTTTAATTTAAATTAAATAAGTTAATTAGAGAAATAATAAGAAGGATATTTTAGTAATTCAACTTTTAACTTTTAGGGTTCCCACTTATAATATAATATAGATATAGTTTTTTTTAATTTAAATTAAATAAGTTAATTAGAGAAATAATAAGAAGGATATTTTAGTAATTCAACTTTTAACTTTTAGGGTTTCCACTTATAATATAATATAGATATAGATATAGATATAGATATAGATAAAGATATATAGATATAGATAGATAATATAGATGGATGAGTCATTGGCGATAAAGTGAGGATGTTTCATTTTTGTTATTAAAAACTTACTACTCCTTAAATATAAAATATGATTCCTTTTAAAAAAGAAATAGAATAAAAATAAAGATAAAACACTAAAAATAAATTAATTGTCTAGACAAAATCTACCGTTCACCTCAATTAATACACATCCCCGTCCACATCATGAAGTAGCTAGCACAAGCGTACAGATCAGTTGAAAGAAGAAAAGGGTCCAGTCCTAAATATCCAAATGTTCATGAAAGGAGGACAACTTAGTTTTTTCTACTAGAAAGAATATTTTGACGAATTTCGTTCACATTGGCATGCTTTAATTATATTAAGTAGTCTTTCTTGGAAAAGAAGTATTTGCAATATCAAACCAAATCTTCCCATTACGCAAGCAATGACATCTAAGCAAATATATATCACTATAAATAGTACTACTAATGTTCAATGACTTTTATAAGCACTACATATATATTCTCAAACAAAAAGAATGGAGAGCAACAACGTGGTTCTGCTAGATTTCTGGCCAAGCTCTTTTGGTATGAGGCTAAGAATTGCATTGGCCTTAAAGGGAATCAAATATGAAGCAAAGGAGGAAAACTTATCTGATAAAAGCCCTTTGCTTCTGGAGATGAACCCTGTTCACAAAAAGATCCCTATTTTGATTCACAATAGTAAAGCCATTTGTGAGTCTCTAAACATTCTTGAGTACATTGATGAAGTCTGGCATGACAAATGTCCATTACTTCCTTCTGATCCTTACGAAAGGTCACAAGCCAGATTCTGGGCCGACTATATTGACAAGAAGGTAATAAACATCTCACAAAGACTTAACAGTCAATGTAACATGACCTTTACTAAGTTCATCTTGTGTAGTTTCACCGAGCTGTTTAAGGTCGTCGTACATTTGAATATTAGGTGTTTCACATTTGAATTTTTTTATCCCCTTGTTAGAATTCCTGATTCTGTCAATACTTATGGACGTTGGTTTAATGCAGATATATAGCACAGGAAGAAGAGTGTGGAGCGGTAAAGGTGAAGATCAAGAAGAAGCAAAGAAGGAATTCATAGAAATACTCAAGACTTTGGAAGGAGAGCTTGGAAATAAAACTTACTTTGGTGGTGATAATCTGGGTTTTGTGGATGTGGCTTTGGTTCCCTTTACTAGTTGGTTTTATTCTTATGAGACTTGTGCAAACTTTAGTATAGAAGCAGAGTGTCCAAAGCTGGTGGTATGGGCAAAAACATGTATGGAGAGCGAGAGTGTCTCAAAGTCCCTTCCTCATCCTCACAAGATCTATGGTTTTGTCTTGGAACTCAAGCACAAGCTTGGTCTTGCTTGAACAAGAAACACTTCTTACCTACTGCAGAAACCAATCATGTCCTTCGTCCCTAGTTGTTCAAGCATCAATTTATCAATATTGTTGCTACTCTGTCTATAAATTTTATGGTTTGGTGTAATTTAGTCTTTAAAACTTTACTTGTTGCTACTCTATCTATAAGGTTTATGTTTGGCGTAGTTCAGTCTCTAAAACTTTATTTGCTTAAGCACTTCTTTGAACTAAGGTGGATTTAAATTAGTGAAGCGACATGTCTGGTTAGAGTTTATATAGTCGAGCCCAACTTGTTTGGGATTGAAACGTAGAGCTCGATCGTCCAAAAACTACTTTTTTTGAAAAGTATTTTTTGAAAAGTGCTCTTGGAAATTAGCAGTTTATGTTTGGCCAATTCATTTGAGAAGTATTTTTTGCACTTTTGATAAGCAAATTCTATTTGGTCAAATCTTTTCAAAAAGTACTTTTAAGTGTCTAATTATAAAAAAGGATAATAAAGGTTTATTTATAATTAAATTATTTAAAAAAGAGAAATTAATTTATATATATATATATATATATATATATATATATATATATATATATATATATATAATATATTTAATCAATATACAAATATACCAATGCAATAATATTGATAGGGACATACGTGCTTACAAGTTACATGTATGAAAATCACTATCTGTTCTTGAGAAAACAACAAACTAGGTAGTATTGCATTCTGCCAATAATAGTATATATATACACGCACACCAAAAAGAATATAAATAAATATATAAACTGGAGATCATATAAATTTGGTATACTACAAAAGAAAAAAGATATCATATATATTGAAGAGAGTGCTTGGATATCATAGTTAGCCTTGTTATTTAAAAGAGTAATAGGAGAAAATAATGTTGGAAGAGAAAAGAAGAAATCTATTTATAGTAGAGAGATTGTTCCAAGAAAAGAATAGGTGAAGTAGAATAAAAACACTACAAAAATAAAATAAAATAAAATAAAAGAAAGGGATGGTAAAACAAAAAAAATTAAAAAAAAATGTTAAATTAATGAGGGGTAATATAAAAAATATAAATTTATAGTAAGGATATTTTTATCTTGAAAAAAATTAAATGTTTGCTTCTGCTTCTGTTTTTTTAGAAGAAACTAGAATATTGTAGCTTCTTCCTAAAAGTAGAAAAACTGCTTGCTCCTTGAAAGCACTTCTATGTCTTGGTCAAACACCTCAAATTTCTAAATAAGTACTTTTTTGACAAAAAAGTTTTAACCTCCTAGAAGCTTGGCCAAATAAGCTCGTTATTATTATAATATAATTGTCACGTCCCAAAATCCCACCTTAGGCCGTGATGGCGCCTATCCGTACTTGCTAAGCAAGTCAATTCATAATTCAAAAATATATAGCCAGATTTCTTTAATTACAGAGTCATATTATAAATAAAGACATAAATAGTTCCAAAACAGCAAACATATCTGATACATTCATGACAAGGCCTAAACACGGCCAATACAGTATAACCCCCAAGACTAGGCGGCATAGGTGTGATGACCCAAAAGGTCATATTATATTTTAGAACTCGAATCTGTACTCTTAAATCTTAAAAGTATCATTTATCGATTTGCGTGCGCAGTCCGGGAAGGTTTTCGGAAAGCTTTTATGTTGAAAATTGATGAAAATGAGAATTTATGCCTTAAAAGTTAATTTTAGTTGATTTCGGTCAATATTTTTGGTAAACAGGCCCGGATTCATATTTTGACGGTCCCGGTGGGTCCGTATCGAATTATGGGACCTGGGCGTATGCCCGAAATCGAATTCGAAGGTCCATAACTCATGTTATGAATTTTTGATGAAAATTAATTATTTTTAAGAATTGATTGAAGTTTGGCATTGTTAGTGCCGGGTCCGTATTCTGGTTTCGGAGCCCGGTACAGGTTCATTATGATATTTAAGACTGGTCTGTAAAATTTGGTGAAAGACGGAGTTGATTTGACGTGATTCGGACATCCAGCTGAGAAGATATGAATTTTTAAGTGTTCTTGAGAATTTCATTTGATTTGGTGCTAAATTCGTAGTTCTAGGTGCTATTTTGGCGATTTGATCGCGCGAACAAGTTCGTATGATATTTTCAGACTTGTGTGCATGTTTGGTTTGGAGCCCCGAGGGCTCGGGTGAGTTTCGGATAGGCCACGGGATGTTTTGGACTTTGGAAATCTGGTTTTTCTGCAGAGTTTGTGTTCTGGCATGTCCTTCTTCGCGTTCGCGAAGGTACTCTCGCGAACGCGAAGAGTAAATTGGGCAGCTGAAGTTTTCTTCTTCGCGAACGCGACAAGCCCATCGCGAACGCGAAGTGTTAGGCACTGGGGAGGGGCAGACAACGTTTTCTTCACCGCGAACGCGAACAATGACTCGCAAACACGAAGACCAGGGAAGGGTAGCCTACGCGAATGCGAGCACTATCTCGCGAACGCGAAGGCTTGGCAGCCCATATACTTCGCGAACGCGACAGGGCTCTCTCAAATGCGATGAACACCGTCGCCCAGTACTTAACAGAACCCAATATATATATATTTTTCAATCAATATACAAATATACCAATGAAATAATATTGATAGGGACATATGTGCTTCCAAGTTACATGTATGAAAATCACTATCTATTCTTGAGAAAACAACAAACTAGGTAATATTGCATTCTGTCAATAATAGTATGTGTATATATATATATATATGTGCGCACACCAAAAAGAATATAAATAAATATATAAACTGGAGATCATATAATTTTGGTATACTACAAAAGAAAAAAGATATCATATATATTGAAGAGAGTGCTTGAATATCATAGTTAGCCTTGTTATTTTAAAGAGTAATAGGAGAAAAAAAATGTTGGAAGAGAAAAGAAGAAATCTATTTATAGTAGAGAGATTGTTCCAAGAAAAGAATAGGAGAAGCAGAATAAAAGCACTACAAAAAATAAAAATAAAAAAAGAAGAAGAAAGGGATGGTAAAACAAAAAATATTAAAGAAAAATATTAAATTAATGAGGGGTAATATAAAAAATATAAATTTATAGTAAGGATATTTTTATCTTGGAAAAAATTAAATGTTTGCTTCTGCTTCTATTTTTTAGAAGAAGCTAGAATATTGTAGATTCTTCCTAAAAGCAGAAAAACTAGTTGCTGCTTGAAAGCACTTCTATGTCTTGGTCAAACACCTCAAATTTCTAAATAAGTACTTTTTTGACAAAAAGGTTTTAACCTCCTAGAAGCTTGGCCAAATAGGCTCGTTATTATTATAATATAATTGTCACGTCCCAAAATCCCACCTTAGGCCGTGATGGCACCTATCCGTACTTGCTAAGCAAGTCAATTCATAATTCAAAAATATATAGCCAAATTCTTTAATTACAGAGTTATATTATAAATAAAGACATAAATAGTTCCAAAACAGCAAACATATCCGATACATTCATGACAAGGCCTAAACACGGCCAATACAGTATAATCCCCAAGACTAGGCGGCACAGGTGTGATGACCCAAAAGGTCATATTATATTTTAGAACTCGAATCTGTACTCTTAAGTCTTAAAAGTATCATTTATCGATTTGCGTGCGCAGTCCGGGCAGATTTCCGAAAAGCTTTTATGTTGAAAATTGATGAAAATGAGAATTTATGCCTTAAAAGTTAATTTTAGTTGACTTTGGTCAATATTTTTGGTAAACAGGCCCGGATTCATATTTTGACGGTCCCTGTGGGTCCGTATCGAATTATGGGACCTGGGCGTATGCCCGAAATCGAATTCGAAGGTCCATAACTCATGTTATGAATTTTTGATGAAAATTAATTATTTTTAAGAATTGATTGAAGTTTGGCATTGTTAGTGCCGGGTCCGTATTCTGGTTTCGGAGCCCGGTACAGGTTCATTATGATATTTAAGACTGGTCTGTAAAATTTGGTGAGAGACGGAGTTGATTTGACGTGATTCGGACATCCAGTTGAGAAGATATGAATTTTTAAGTGTTCTTGAGAATTTCATTTGATTTGGTGCTAAATTCGTAGTTCTAGGTGCTATTTTGGCGATTTGATCGCGCGAGCAAGTTCGTATGATATTTTCAGACTTGTGTGCATGTTTGGTTTGGAGCCCCGAGGGCTCGGGTGAGTTTCGGATAGGCCACGGGATGTTTTGGACTTTGAAAATCTGGTTTTTCTGCAGAGTTTATGTTCTGGCATGTCCTTCTTCGCGTTCGCGAAGGTACTCTCGGGAACGCGAAGAGTAAACTGGGCAGCTGAAGCTTTCTTCTTCGCGAACGCGACAAGCCCATCGCGAACGCAAAGTGTTAGGCACTGGGGAGGGGCAGACAACGTTTTCTTCACCGCGAACGCAAACAATGACTCGCGAACGCAAAGACCAGGGAAGGGTAGCCTACGCAAATGCGAGCACTGTCTCGCGAACGCGAAGGCTTGGCAGCCCATACACTTCGCGAACGCGACAGGGCTCTCACGAACTTGATGAACACTGTCTCCCAGTACTTAACAGAACCCAAAAACGGGATTTTAGCCCAAAAAAACTCATTTTTCTCAAAAACCAAACGGTGAGAGACGATTTTTCAAGAGTCATTTCTTCCCCAAATTGTTGGTAAGTGATTCTAAACCATTTTCTTTCAATTACCCATTACATTTCTTGAATTTTCAACCTAAAATCTAAAGTTTTCATGGTAGAATTAGGGGTTAGGGTAGAAACTAGGAATTTCGGAAATTGGGGGATTTAGACCTCAATTTGAGGTCGGATTCAAAAACTAATTATATATTCGGTCTCGGGGGTGAATGGGTAAAAGAATTTTGGTCCGAATCACGGGTTTTGACCAAGCGGGCCTGGGGTCGATTTTTTGACTTTTTGGAGAAAAATTTGGGAAATTTAATTTATGCAATTTAATTGATTCTTTTAGCAATATTTGATATTATTGAGTCATTTTTGAATAGATACGAGTGGTTTGAAGGTGAATTCCAAAGAAAAAGCTGTGATTGAGAATTAAGTGGCCTTCGGAGATAGGTAAGTGTTGTGTCTAACCTTGACTTGAGGGAATTAGGAACCTTAGATTACTTGCTAAGTGAAATTCATGTGAGCGGCGTATATGTGTGGTGACGAGTACTTATGCGCCGCCAAATTTACCTGTTTTCCATGTTTCTCAGTTTTTCTTATATTGTCTCATTCCTATGCCTAATTGCGATGTGTTATACTAGTGTTGTTCAATTTATCGTTCTTATCATGTTTATGGATTTTCTGGTGATAATTGAGTTTTTATTTCAAAGTTGAGATTGATGTTATGGAACCAAATATTGAGATAAGGTTTGTACTTGTTATTCTATCTCCCTGTTGATATTTATGCATTGCATTATGGTAAGGGAGAGTGTTAATGCACGAAGGGTGATGCCGTGCCATATTGTGAGTGTTAATGCACGAAGGGTGATGTCGTGCCATATTATGAGTGTTAATGCACGAAGGGTGATGCCGTGCCATATTGTGAGTGTTAATGCACGAAGGGTGATGCCGTGCCATGATATGAGAGTTAATGCACGAAGGGTGATGCCGTGCCGTTTCTATTTATTTTATGGTGAGATTGAGAGTAAAAGCACGAAGGGTGATGCCGTGCATTTTTCCTTACTGTATTCACTATTCTTGTTGATTCATGGTATATTGACTGCTCCGGTGATCACTCTGTTGTAGTTCTTTATCTTGTATTCCCCTCAATATGTTCCCCTCCCGATATTTCCTGTTTAGTTCTTCATTTCTGTTATTTGCATATACATTGTTAAATTATACAGGTTGATTTGTAGGTGCCTTGCCTTAGCCTCATCACTACTTCGTCGAGGTTAGGCTTGACTCTTACCAGTACATGGGGTCAGTTGTACTGATGCTGCACTCTGCACTTTCTGTGCAGATTTTGATACCAGCTCAGGTTGATCGAGATTTGCTACTGGTCTACTGTCCAGAGACTCAAGGTAGATCTGTAGGCGTTCACAGACCTTGAAGTTCCCGTCTAACTTTTATGTCCTACTGTTTTCTTTCATTCAGACAGTTATATTTCTTTCAGACTATTACTTGTAGTAAATTCTAGAATGCTCGTGAATTGTGACTCCAGATCCGAGTGGTAGTAATTAATACAGTTTTATTATATTTCGCACTTAATATATTTCATCTTAGTTAATTATGGTTATTTACTGAATGGAAATAAGGAATTAGTTTAACGATTTTTCTAACATTGGCTTACCTAGCAAGTAAAATGTTAGGCGCCATCACGATCCCGTCGGTGTGAAATTTCGGATCGTGATAGTTGGTATCAGAGCCCTAGGTTACATAGGTCTCACGAGTCACGAGCAAGCTTAGTAGAGTCTGAAGGATCGGTATGGAGACGTCTGTACTTATCTCGCAGAGGCTATGGAGTTTAGGAACAATATCACCTCTTTTATTCCTTACCGTGCGGCATTGATTTTGCTTGAAACCTATATCTCACATTCCTTTGTATCTACTCGTGTATGTTATTGCGCACTCGGTATCAGTTGTGCATCGACGGTTCGTGATGCCGCAGATGAACTACGAGGGAGCCAGAGATGCTCAAATATTGCCTCAACGTGTGATTGCGACTGAAGATGCGGACGTATAAAGAGATCACCTAGTGAATAATGTGGGGGTGCAACGTACCTTGGCATCTGGTTGATTTATACGACTTGTGAAAGTTAATATTGTGGACCATCGGAAATGGTGAGCTATGACTTCGCGCCGAGTGGGGGAGTCCACTATCAATGAATGGATTGCGAGTCATGTGTTATATCAGTTTTGGCCTGAAATGTATATATGTGGTACTGAAAAATTCTCCCAAAATTTACACGTATTTAAGGCCTGAGGTTTTGTAGAGGATAAGGTTGGGACTTCCAGTATGTCCGCCTCCGTAATAATCTTATACTTCAGTACCAAAGGAGTTAGAGAAACAACATTAAATTTACAGAAGGTCTACTCAGCATGGACGTCACGGTTGCGGATTTTGGGGTGCTTCGGAGGAAGTACAGCGGTTGACGAGATTCTGGACTAAGAATTGTATGTATGGAGCTCTACTTTTGTGATCATTGTATATAAATAGGGATAAAGTTTACCCCTAAGAAGAATCGAAGAGTATGTTAAGAAAAGGGTCAGCTCAACAGTGTTGAGTCAGCATAACAAAAGAAGAAATTGGCCTTGGCAGAGATAATTCTCCACAGGTGTCTGTGGCAAGCCTATGAAGAGGGCAGACCAGCCAATACAACACCGCCCACTTGGCTCGGTTCTCAGAAATACTTTTGAAAGAGTTTGTTTCCTGGACTCTTCGTAATGCATGGCGCATAGGGTTTGAATGATTGCGTCAGGTCACCATGACAGTGTCATAATATGCCATCAGGTTCAATAAGTTAGCTCGTCATATTCCTACTTTACTAAACCTACAGCCAGAGAGCGAGTCCACATACTCATTAAATGACTTAATTATGATTGTAAACTTTTGTATGACTCGGGAGCTACAGAATGATACTTCATTTCCACTAGTGGTAGAAATTGCCAAGATATTAGAACATGTTCGGGGTGAGGAAAAAGGAAACTAAGGAGTCCAAGACGTCTCGAGGTTCTGGGGAATTTAGTGGATTCTACTCTGCGACTATAAATCGTTATGGCGGAGGATCGGGCAGTCGGCCAGCCCAGTTCGTACATCGAATTAATCGATGTGCTCCAGTAAGTTCTTTTAATGCACCACTGACATGAGTTTCCTACAATGGTTATCCCAGTTATCTGGCACAAACTCAATATGAGCAGCCAAACCCGCAAAGGGGTTGTTATGAATACGACGATACTGGGCACATCATGAGAAAATTGTCTCAAACTTGGGAGAGGCATATTTCATCAAAGCACTCAGGCTACATGCCCCATTACAGTTACTACACCACCCACACGATCAGTTAAGGTGGAGGACAGGAGGGTAGAAGGCGTCTTAGAAGTGGAGACCCAGCCGTTGTTATATTTGTTTTATGGTATGGTGGAGTTCGTTACATCAGATAGTGTCGTTATATGTACGACCTCGATTTAAAATAATGGAATAATTTCCTTAACTTGATTCGATTCTGAGTATCAAGACGAGTCCTCCTATTGTGCTCCACTTATGAGTGAGCTTCGTAATTCTATAATCTACTTATGTGTTTACTTCTGTTGGGAGGTTTTGTGGAGATAACTACACCTATCATTCCATGATGGACTCTAATAAGATCTGTGAGGCTAAAGGTGCCTTTTTGGTACTTATTTCAGTATGTTTTGATGTATTTCCGGATAATTTATTTACAAATTGTGAATTATATGCCCTACCAGTGTGGGGTTCATTATGTGTTGTGATTTTGTTTAACGAAAGTTATTTACAAGGAGAAAATGGAAAGTTTCGATTGGCAAGATGTGCATATTACTTGTGATTCAGAACTGAGGCCGAGGTCCTCATATTTTTAAATAAATTGATATGTTTAAACCGGGCTATGAGCTGCGGTGGAAGTTATATAAGGACGAGATCCTTGTGATAAAAATTCTTGTGTTTAAATTCTCCCTTATGAAAATTAAATTTGTATTATAGTACTAATAGTGAGTCATGTCTGCTAGGTTTATTTGAAAAATTTTTGTATGAAATTCTCTGTGCATACTTGCCAAATTCGTGTTGTAATATTGAGTTGTAACCTACGAGGTAGGTGCCCGCCCAGGTGGCATTAAATGTGACTCGTTAATTCGAGTAAATAATTATGAGGTTTTCATGCCTCGCATCTCGTTATTAGTATTGTGAAGGTTTGAAATGAGATTTTTGTTAACATGAAGTTAATTGACAATTCTGTAATTTGATTATGAACAACTATTAAGACCAGATTGACCCAGAAGGGTGCCCCGTTTAGATGGTCAGACGAGTGTAAGTTGAGCTTTCAGAAGCTCAAGACCGCTTTGACTACAACGCTATTGTTGGAATTACCCACAGGTTCAGAATCGTATACGGTATATTGTGACGCCTCTCACATTGGGCTTGGTGCAGTATTAATGCAAGATGGCAAGGTAATTGTATATGCGTCGCGGCAATTGAAAGTTCACGAAAAGAATTATCCTATTCATGACTTAGAATTGGCAGCCATTGTTCATGCGCTGAAGATTTGGAGGCATTACCTCTACGGTGTCTTGTGTGAGGTATTTACTGATCATCGTAGCCTTCAGTATCTGTTCAAACAAAAAGATCTTAATTTGAGGCAGAGAAGATGGTTGGAGTTGTTGAAAGACTATGATATCACCATGTTGTATCACCCCGTAAAGGCTAATGTAGTGGCCGATGCTTTGAGTAGAAAGGCTGTGAGTATGGACAGTCTTGCGTATATTCCGGTTGGTGAGAGGCCATTAGCTGCAGATGTTTAGACTTTGGCTAATCAGTTCGTGAGGTTAGATGTTTCAGAACCCAGTCGAGTTCTAGCTTGCACAGTCGCTCGGTCTTCTTTATATGAACGCATCAGAGAGAGGTAGTATGATGATCCTCGTTTACTTGTCCTTAAGGACACGGTGCGGCACAGTGATGCCAAACAGATTGCTGTGGGGGAAGATGGAGTTCTGCGAATGTAGGGTCGTATTTGTGTGCTTAATGTGGATGGGCTTCGTGAATTAATTCTTGAAGAGGCACACAGTTCTAGGTATTCTATTCATCCAGGTATCGCCAAAATGTATCAAGATTTGCGGCAACATTATTGGTGGAGGAGAATGAAAAAGGATATAGTTGCATATGTAGCTCGGTGTCTGAAATGTCAGCAAGTTAAGTACGAGCATCAGAGACCTAGTAGGTTGCTTCAGAAGTTAGAAATTCCTGAATGGAAATAGGAGCGTATCATTATGGATTTTGTTGTTGGACTCCCATGGACTCAAAGAAAATTTGATACAGTTTGGGTTCATTGTGGACAGGTTGACCAAGTCATCACATTGTTGAGTCAGCACATTTCATTCCAGTGGCGCTACCTATTCTTCAGAAAGGTTAGCTAAAATTTACATTTGTGAGATTGTCCGCCTTCACGGGGTGCCCATGTCTATTATTTTAGATCGAGGTACGCAGTTTACCTCATAGTTCTGGAGGGCTGTACAGCGTGAGATAGGCACGCGGGTGGAGTTGAGTACATCATTTCATCCACTGACAGAAGGACAGTGAGAGCGCACTATTCAGATATTGGAAGATATGCTCCGTGCTTGTGTTATAGACTTTGGAGGTTCTTGAGATCATTTCTTGCCACTTGCGGAGTTTGCTTATAATAATAGCTACCAGTCGAGCATTCAGATGGCTCTATATGAGGCATTATACGGAAGGTGATGACGATCGCCAGTTGGTTGGTTTGAACCGGGAAAGGCTCGGTTGTTGGGTACCGATTTGTTACAGGATGCCTTGGACAAGGTCAATATTATTCAGGATTGACTTCGCACAGCTCAGTCTAGGCAAAGAGTAATGCCGACCGTAAAGTTTGTGATATTGCATTCATGGTTGGAAAAAGAATATTGCTTCGGGTATCGCCCATGAAGAGTGTTATGAGAGTTGGGAAGAAGGACTAGTTGAGCTCTAGGTATATCGAGCCATTTGAGATCCTCGAGAGAGTGGGGGAGGTAGCTTATAGACTTGCGTTGCCTTCAGGGTTATCCTTCGTTCATCCGGTATCCCATGTGTCTATTCTCCGAAAATATCATAGTGACCTGTCCCACGTGTTAGATTTCAGCTCTGTCCAATTGGACAAGGATTTGACTTACGAGGAGGAGCCGACGGCAATTCTAGCCCGGCAAGTTCGCCAGTTAAGATCCAAGAGTTACCCTTCATTTCCAGTGCAGTGGAGAGGTCAGCCTATTGAGGCAGCTACTTGGGATTCTGAATCCGATATGCGGAGTAGATATCCCCATCTTTACACCACCCCAGGTACTTTTCTATGTCCGTTCGAGGACGAACGGTTGTTTTAGAGGTGGAGTATGTGATGACCCAAAAGGTCATCTTATGTTTTAGAACTCAAATCTGCGCTCTTAAGCCTTAAAAATCTCAGTTTTACCCTTCTCGATTTGGGTGCGCAGTCCGGGCAGGTTTTCGGAAAGCTTTTATGTTGAAAATTGATGAAAATGAGAATTTATGCCTTAAAAGTTGATTTTAGTTGACTTCGGTCAACATTTTTGGTAAACGGGCCCGGATCCATATTTTGACGGTTCCGGTGGGTCCGTATCGAATTATGGGACCTGGGCGTATACCCGGAATCGAACTCGGAGGTTCCTAGCTCAAGTTATGAATTTTTGATGAAAATTAAAAGTCTGAAAATTAATTATTTTTAAGAATTGATTGATGTTTGGCATTGTTAGTGTCGGGTCCGTATTCTGGTTTCGGACTGGTCTGTGAAATTTGGTGAAAACCAGAGTTGATTTGACGTGATTCGGACGTCCAGTTGAGAAGATATGAATTTTTAAGTGTTCTTGAGAATTTCATTTGATTTGATGCTAAATTCGTAGTTCTAGGAGTTATTTTGGCAATTTGATCGCGCGAGCAAGTTCGAATGATATTTTTAGACTTGTGTGCATGTTTGGTTTGGAGTCTCGAGGGCTCGGTGAGTTTCGGATAGGCCACAGGATGTTTTGGACTTTTGAAATCTGGTTTTTTTTGCAGAGTTTGTGTTCTGGCATGTCCTTCTACGCGTTCGCGAAGGTACTCTCGCGAACGCGAAGAGTAAACTGGACAGCTGAAGTTTTCTTCTTCGCGAACGCGAAGGCCTGGTCGCGAACGCGAAGTGATGGGGGACTTACCCTTCGCGAACACGACAAGCCCATCGCGAGCGTGAAGTGTTAGGCACTAGGGAGGGGCAGATAGCTTTTTCTTCACCGCGAACGCGAACAATGGCTCGCGAACGCGAAGACCAGGGAAGGGTAGCCTACGCGATTGCAAGCACTGTCTCATGAATGCGAAGGCTTGGCAGCCCATACACTTCGTGAATGCGACAGTGCTCTCGCGAACGCGATGAACACTGTCGCCCAGCACTTAACAGAACCCAAAAACGGAATTTTAGCCAAAAAACTCATTTTTCTCATAAACCAAACGGTGAGAGGCGATTTTTCAAGAGTCATTTCTTCTCCAAATTATTGGTAAGTGATTCTAAACCATTTTCTTTCAATTACCCATTACATTTCTTGAATTTTTAACCTAAAATCTAGAGTTTTCATGGTAGAATTAGGGGTTAGGGTCGAAAGTAGGGATTTCGAAAATTTGGGGATTTAGACCTCAATTTGAGGTCGGATTCCAAAACTAATTACATATTCGGGCTCGGGGGTGAATGGGTAAAAGGATTTTGGTCCGAACCTCGAGTTTTGACCAAGCAGGCCCGGCGTCGATTTTTCGACTTATTGGAGGAAAATTTGAAAAATTTAATTTATGCAATATAATTGATTCCTTTAGCAATATTTGATATTATTGAGTCATTTTTGAATAGATACGAGTGGTTTGAAGGTGAATTCCAAAGAAAAAGCTGTGATTGAGAATTAAGTGGCCTACGGAGCAAGGTAAGTGTTGTGTCTAACCCTAACTTGAGGGAATTAGGAACCTTAGATTACTTGCTAAGTGAAATTCATGTGAGCGGCGTATATGTGAGGTGACGAGTACTTATGCGCCGCCAAATTTACCTGTTTTCCATGTTTTTCAGTTTTTCTTATGTTGTCTTATTCCTATGCCTAATTGCGATATGTTTATACTAGTGTTGTTCAATTTATCGTTCTTATCATGTTTACGGATTTTCTGGTGATAATTGAGTTTTTATTTCAAAGTTGAGATTGATGTTATTGAACCAAATATTGAGGTAAGGTTTGTACTTGTTATTCTATCTCCCTGTTGATATTTATGCATTGCATTATGGTAAGGGAGAGTGTTAATGCACGAAGGGTGATGCCGTGCCATATTGTGAGTGTTAATGCACGAAGGGTGATGTCGTGCCATATTATGAGTGTTAATGCACGAATGGTGATGTCGTGCCATATTTTGAGTGTTAATGCACGAAGGGTGATGTCGTGCCATATTGTGAGTGTTAATGCACGAAGGGTGATGTCGTGTTATATTGTGAGTGTTAATGCACGAAGGGTGATACCGTGCTATATTGTGAGTGTTAATGCACAAAGGGTGATGCCATGCCATGATATGAGAGTTAATGCACGAAGGGTGATGTCGTGCCGTTTCTATTTATTTTATGGTGAGATTGAGAGTAAAAGCAAGAAGGGTGATGCCGTGCATTTTTCCTTACTGTATTCACTATTCATGTTGATTCATGGTATATTGACTGCTCTGGTGATCACTCTGTTGTAGTTCTTTATCTTGTATTCCCCTCAGTATGTTCCCCTCCCGACATTTCCTGTTTAGTTCTTCATTTCTGTTATTTGCATATACACTGTTAAATTATACAGGTTGATTTATAGGTGCCTTGCCTTAGCCTCATCACTACTGCGTCGAGGTTAGGCTCGATACTTACCAGTACATGGGGTCAGTTGTACTGATGCTGCACTCTACACGTTCTGTGCAGATTTTGATACCGGCTCAGGTTGATCGAGATTTGCTACTGGTCTGCTGTTCGGAGACTCAAGGTAGATCTGTCGGCGTTCACAGACCTTGAAGTCCCCGTCTATCTTTTATGTCCTACTGTTTTCTTTCATTCAGACAGTTGTATTTCTTTCAGACTATTACTTGTAGTAAATTCTAGAATGCTCGTGAATTGTGACTCCAGATCCGGGTGATAGTAATTAATACAGTTTTATGATATTCCGCACTTAATATATTTCATCTTAATTAATTATGGTTATTTACTGAATGG